>NC_084634.1:7388084-7433084 GCF_033978795.1 Nerophis ophidion | reverse complement strand
CTCACACGATTATGTTAGATCCACTATGGATTAGACTCTCACTATTATGTTAGATCCACTATGGACTGGACTGTCACTATTATGTTAGATCCACTATGGGCTGGACTCTCACTATTATGTTAGATCCACTATGGACTGGATTCTCACTATTATGTTAGATCCACTATGGACTGGACTCTCACTATTATGTTAGATTCACTATGGACTGGACTCTCACTATTATGTTAGATCCACTATGGACTGGACTCTCACTATTATGGTAGATAAACTATGGACTGGACTCTCACTATTTTGTTGGATCCACTATGGACTGGACTCTCACTATTATGTTAGATCCACTATGGACTGTACTCTCACTATTATGTTAGATCCACTATGGACTGGACTCTCACACTATTATGTTAGATCCACTATGAAATGGACTCACCATTATGTTACATCTATTATGGACTGGACTCTCTCTATTATGTTAGATCCACTATGGACTGGACTCTCGCTATTATGTTAGATCCACTATGGACTGGACTCTCACTATTATGTTAGATCCACTATGGACTGGACTCTCACTATTATGTTAGATCCACTATAGACTGGACTCTCTCTATTATGTTAGATCCACTATGGACTGGACTCTCACTATTATGCTCGATCCACTATGGACTGGACTCTCACTATTATGTTAGATCCACTATGGACTGGACTCTCTCTATTATGTTAGATCCACTATGGACTGCACTCTCTCTATTATGTTAGATCCACTATGGACTGGATTCTCGCTATTATGTTAGATCCACTATGGACTGGACTCTCACTATTATGTTAGATCCACTATGGACTGGACTCTCACTATTATGTTGGATCCACTATGGACTGGACTCTCACTATTATGTTACATCCACTATGGACTGGACTCTCAAACTATTATGCTCGATCCACTATGGACTGGACTCTCACTATTATGTTAGATCCACTATGGACTGGACTCTGACTATTATGTTAGATCCACTATGGACTGGACTTTCACTATTATGTTGGATCCACTATGGACTGGACTCTCACTATTAGGTTGGATCCACTATGGACTGGACTTTCACTATTATGTTAGATCCACTATGGACTGGACTCTCACAATATTAGGTTAGATCCACTATGGACTGGACTCTCACATCTGTGGTCCCCTCCAAGGTTTGTCATTGTCATCCCACTGGGTTGAGTTTTTCCTTGCCCTGATGTGGGATCCAAGGCGAGGATGTTTTTGTGTCTTGTGCAGCCCTTTGAGACATTGATCGATTGATATAAATATGGTGATATTTATTATGGAGGCAACTTGTTCTTCCACTCCTTAGCTACTTTAAAAACAAAAACCCAGTTTTGGCGTTCACGAGGTGATTAAAAACACATTCCACTTCCTCCCAAAGGAGCCTCGTTAAAGAGCTAGAACAAAGTCAGGGAAGCGAAACACTTTAAATATAATCTTAGCTCCTCAGTCGCACTTTGGCGACTTCGGCGGCGGCGCGTTTGCTCCAAAACAAGCGATTATGTCCCCGGTAAAAGCTCCCAAAGTGACCAAAATATCGGCTAATTGGCCCCCGGATCAGACTGCCGGTTGTTCCCGCCGCACGCACACACAATCCCAGTCTTTCTGGTCCTCGGCGATGCAAACAAGTCGGGAAGCGAGACCAACAGACAAAGACGACTCTAATTAGCGCGTTTGTCGGTGGTCACATGACAGGAAGTCCTGGTCGGGTTTTGACAAAGATTACGGACGCGCTGACCTTTTCCGTGTCGATGCCTTTGGACATGGACCAGGTGGAGACGATGTAGTCCATGACGCGCTCGCTCAGGCCCTTGGGCACCTGGTAGAGCTTGAGGAAGTCGCGCACGTTGTTGAGCATCTCGTGGTAGCGGTTGGTGTTGGCGTACATCTGCTGGAAGATGGTGGTCACGTTGCCGAAGATGGTGGCGTAGAGCAGGGCTGCAGGAGGGAGAGAGAGAGGAGCAAACCGGACTAACGCCATCAGAAAGATCAGCAAAGCAAAATCCATAAACAAGCCGCAGGGCTCAAAGTGTAGGAAAAAAATGGCAAATTATGGAATTTTTTGGTATCTGCTTGATTTATGACTTCAAAGTCAGTTATAGGTAGATTGGCAACACTAAATTGGCCCTAGTGTGTGAATGTTGTCTGTCTATGTTGGCCATGTGAAGAGGTGGCGACTTGTCCAGGGTGTACCCCGCCTTCCGCCTGATTGTGCAGTGAGCGAACTCGTCCAAAAGACGATAAAACCTTATTTTTTCTTCTTCTTCTTCTGTTTTTATCATGGTTGTCAGCAAAGCAAAATCCATAAAAAAAAAACCGCAGGGCTCAAAGTGTAGGAAAAAAAGGGCATATAATGGAATTTTTGGTATTTGCTTGATTTATGACTTCAAAGTCAGTTATAGGTAGATTGGCAACACTAAATTGACCCTAGTGTGTGAATGTTGTCTGTCTGTGTTGGCCATGTGAAGAGGTGGCATCTTGTCCAGGGTGTACCCCGCCTTCCGCCCGATTGTGCCGTGAGCGAACTCGTCCAAAAGACGATAAAACTTTCTCAGAGTTTTTTTTACTTCTTCTTCTGTTTTTATCATGGTTGTCAGCAAAACAAAATCCATAAACAAGCCGCAGGGCTCAAAGTGTAGGAAAAAAATGGCAGATTATGGAATTTTTTGTATCTGCTTGATTTATGACTTCAAAGTCAGTTATAGGTAGATTGGCAACACTAAATTGGCCCTAGTGTGTGAATGTTGTCTGTCTATCTGTGTTGGCCATGTGAAGAGGTGGCGACTTGTCCAGGGTGTACCCTGCCTTCCGCCCGATTGTAGCTGAGATAGGCTCCAGCGCCCACCGCGACCCCAAAAGGGAATAAGCGGTAGAAAATGGATGGATGGAAGAGTTTGGATTATGAGCAAATTCTTTGGCTTTGGTGGAGCGTCGTTTAATGTAACTGTTTTTCCCTACACTTTGAACATTGCGGTTTATAAAACAGCGCGGCTAATTTATGGATTTTTAGATTTGTGGGCAGCACGGTGGTAGAGGGGTTGGTGAGGTGGCGACTTGTCCAGGGTGTACGCCGCCTTCCGCCCGATTGTGCAGTGAGCGAACTCGCCCAAAAGACCATAAAACCTTCTCAGAGTTTTTTTTACTTCTTCTTCTGTTTTTATCATGGTTGTCAGCAAAACTAAATCCATAAACAAGCCGCAGGGCTCAAAGTGTAGGAAAAAAATGGCAGATTATGGAATTTTTGGTATCTACTTGATTTATGACTTCAAAGTCAGTTATAGGTAGATTGGCAACACTAAATGGACCCTAGTGTGTGAATGTTGTCTGTCTATCTGTGTTGGCCATGTGAAGAGGTGGCATCTTGTCCAGGGTGTACACTGCCTTCCGCCCGATTGTAGCTGAGATAGGCTCCAGCGCCCCCCGCGACCCCAAAAGGGAATAAGCGGTAGGAAATGGATGGATGGAAGTTTGGATTATGAGCAAATTCTTTGGCTTTGGTGGAGTGTCGTTTAATGTAACTTTTTTTCCTACACTTTGAACATTGCGGTTTATAAAACAGCGCGGCTAATTTATGGATTTTTAGATTTGCGGGCAGCACGGTGGAAGAGGGGTTGGTGAGGTGGCGACTTGTCCAGGGTGTACGCCGCAAAAGATGGCGTCATGGCAAAAACGATAAAACCTTCTCAGAGATTTTTTCTTCTTCTTCTGTTTTTATCAGCAAAACAAAATCCATAAACAAGCCGCAGGGCTCAAAGTGTAGGAAAAAAATGGCAGATTATGGAATTTTTGGTATCTGCTTGACTTATGACTTCAAAGTCAGTTATAGGTAGATTGGCAACACTAAATCAACCCTAGTGTGTGAATGTTGTCTGTCTATCTGTGTTAGCCCTGTGATGAGGTGGTGACTTGTCCAGGGTGTACGCCGCCTTCCGCCCGATTGTGCAGTGAGCGAACTCGTCCAAAAGACGATAAAACCTTATTTTTTCTTCTTCTTCTTCTTCTGTTTTTATCATGGTTGTCAGCAAAGCAAAATCCATTAAAAAAAAGCCGCAGGGCTCAAAGTGTAGGAAAAAAAGGGCATATAATGGAATTTTTGGTATCTGCTTGATTTATGACTTCAAAGTCAGTTATAGGTAGATTGGCAACACTAAATGGTCCCTAGTGTGTGAATGTTGTCTATCTGTGTTGGCCATGTGAAGAGGTGGTGACTTGTCCAGGGTGTACCCCGCCTTCCGCCCGATTGTGCAGTGAGCGAACTCATCCAAAAGACGATAAAACCTTATTTTTTCTTCTTCTTCTTCTGTTTTTGTCATGGTTGTCAGCAAAGCAAAATCCATAAACAAGCCGCGGGGCTCAAAGTGTAGGAAAAAAATGGCAGATTATGGAATTTTTGGTATTTGCTTGACTTATGACTTCAAAGTCAGTTATAGGTAGATTGGCAACACTAAATTGACCCTAGTGTGTGAATGTTGTCTGTCTATCTGTGTTGGCCCTGCGATGAGGTGGAGACTTGTCCAGGGTGCAACCCGCCTTCCGCCCGATTGTAGCCGAGATAGGCTCTAGCGCCCCACGCGGCCCCAAAGAGAATAAGCGGTAATTTAAAAATGGTGTGTGTGTGTATTCGATGTGGCCAGCGCTCTTGCAGGAGTAAAGGTCACCGCCGCTGTCCACGGTGCTAAGGACGAGCCCCGTTGATGCAAGACACAGCTGGCAGCCGATTAGATTTCACAGGTGTTAATCCAGTCATCTGTTGTCTTTAACAGTGAGCGGCCGGGTGGAGGGGGGAGAGAGGCGGAAAAGTCCTGGAGAAACGTATAAAACATGAGTGTGTCGAAAAACATCTTGGCTACTTTGACGCACATATATTTGCAGACCCGCAAGACGGCGACTTTTACAGTGTGTTTTTATTTCTTCAATTTACCGAAAGCAGAATGCTGTCCAGTTTTTCACCCCCTGGAAGGTGAGGGGAGCAGTGAGCATCAGCGGTGGCCACGCCCGGGAATAATTTTTGGGGTGATTTAAGCCCCAATTTCAACCCTTGATGCGAAGTGCCAAGCAGGGAGGTTATGGGCCCCATTTTTAGAGACTCGGCCGGGATTCGAACTCAGGACCTACCGATCTCAGGGCGGACACTCAAATAGAAGAGAGACAAAACTCAAATAGAATTTGAAAATCCAAGAAAATATTTTAAAGACTTGGTCTTCACTTGTTTAAATAAATTCGTTGATTTTTTTTTTTTTTACTTTGCTTCTTATAACTTTCAGAAAGACAATTTTAGAGAAAAAATACAACCTTAAAAAGGATTTTAGGATTTTTAAACACATTTACCTTTTTACCTTTTAAATTCCTTCTTCTTTCCTGACAATTTAAATCAATGTTCAAGTAAATAATTGTTTTTTATTGTAAAGAATAATGAATACATTTTAATTTAATTCTTCATTTTAGCTTCTGTTTTTTCGACAAAGAATATTTGTGAAATATTTCTTCAAACTTATTATGATTAAAAAAAAACTAAAATTCTGGGAAATCTAGAAAATCTTTAGAATCAAATTTAAATCTTATTTCACAGTCTTTTGAATTTATTTGAAAATTTTTGTTCTGGAAAATGTAGAAGAAATAATGATTTGTCTTTGTTAGAAATATAGCTTGGTCCAATTTGTTATATATTCTAACAAAGTGCAGATTGGATTTTAACCTATTTAAAATATGTCATCAAAATTCTAAAATTAATCTTAATCAGGAAAAATTTCTAATGATGTTCCATAAATTCCATTTTTAAATTTTTTCAAAAAGATTTGAATTAGCTAGTTTTTCTTTTCTCTTTTTCGGTTGAATTTTGAATTTTAAAGAGTCGAAATTGAAGATAAACTGTGTTTCAAAATGTTGTTTTATTTTTTTTCCCGTTTTCTCCTCTTTTAAACCGTTCAATTAAGTGTTTTTTTCATCATTTATTCTCTACAAAAAAACCTTCCGTAAAAGTTAAAAAAATGTACGACGGAATGACAGACAGAAATACCCATTTTTTTTATATATACATAGATTTATTTATTAAAGGTAAATTGAGCAAATTGGCTATTTCTGGCAATTTATTTAAGTGTGTATCAAACTGGTAGCCCTTCGCATTAATCAGTACCCAAGAAATAGCTCTTGGTTGCAAAAAGGTTGGTGACCCCTGCTCTAACCTGTTTGTGAGTTTTACAATACAACTAAAACAATCCTTACTTACTAATTGGTCCATGACCGTGACTTCTGTTTTGTTTGATCAGCCGTTTTACAGCCCTGTTTTTTTTTTGGTTTTTTTTACTCGGGACTACCCGCGGGTCGGATTTTGGACCCTGGCCGTAGTTTGATCTTAGTGTTGGATCCATTATGAATTGAACTTTGACAGTATTATGTTAGACCAGCCCGACATCCATTGCTTTTGTCCTCTCCAAGGTTCTCATAGTCATCATTGTCACCGACGTCCCACTGGGTCATTATTGTCACCGATGTCCCACTGGGTGTGAGTTTTCTTTGCTCTTATGTGGGCCTACCGTGGATGTCGTAGTGGTTTGTGCTGTGGTTTGTGCAGCCCTTTGAGACACTAGTGATTTAAGGCTATATAAGTAAACATTGATTGATTGATTACCAAATCGTCCCATGTGTGATGTCTGTCTGAGTGTTTTTATGCATGTTTGTACCTGCTATCGTGATGTAATGACGCTAGCGTCGTTAGCGATAGCTAATATGCTAACACATTTACGAGGGTCTGTGTTAGTGTTATTAACTTACGACAGGATTCTTTGTGTATTGTTTCAGTTTTGTAAAATTCACCAAAACATCACCGTGGAGTTTTTGCGCTTCTGTTTTGTTTGATCAGCCGTTTTACAGCCCTGTTTTTTTTTTTTTTTTTTACTCGGGACTACCCGCGGGTCGGATTTTGGACCTTGGCCGTAGTTTGATCTTAGTGTTGGATCCATTATGGATTGAACTTTGACAGTATTATGTTAGACCCGCTCGACATCCATTGCTTTCCTCCTCTCCAAGGTTCTCATAGTCATCATTGTCACCGACGTCCCACTGGGTGTGAGCTTTCCTTGCCCTCATGTGGGCCTACCGTGGATGTCGTAGTGGTTTGTGTTGTGGTTTGTGCAGCCTTTTGAGACACTAGTGATTTAAGGCTATATAAGTAAACATTGATTGATTGATTGATTACCAAATCGTCCCATGTGTGACGTCTGTCTGAGTGTTTTTATGCATGTTTGTACCTGCTATCGTGATGTAATGACGCTAGCGTCGTTAGCGATAGCTAATATGCTAACACATTTACGAGGGTCTTTGTTAGTGTTATTAACTTACGACAGGATTCTTTGTGTATTGTTTCAGTTTTGTAAAATTCACCAAAACATCACCGTGGAGTTTTTGCGCTTCTGTTTTGTTTGATCAGCCGTTTTACAGCCCTGTTTTTTTTTTTTTTTTTACTCGGGACTACCCGCGGGCCGGATTTTGGACCCTGGCCGTGGTTTTATCTTCGACTTTTTCAAAAGGTTAAAAAGTGCTAAAGGAAGGCTTTAAATAGTATTTTTGTCTGATTGTTGAAGTCTTTAAAAACTGTCCGCTCTGAAACCGTTTCCTCTCAGCAGCTTTGTTACTTTCTAGAAAAGTCCCCTTGGGGCTCACAATGAAGCGCCGAACTACCTTTTTTTTACCTTTTTTTTTTAAATCCACAAGCCAAGAGGAACCAAAACGACGCACGAGGCGAGTTGCTGAGCGGAGCGGTTTGATGCTTTGTGAGCCCAGTCGGCATCTGGTCCCTGTGCACAGCTGCTGTCCTAACGAGTGCGGACAAGCACTGATTGTGCCCCAAAACGTCAACTTCCTGTAAATAAGACTTCATTCTGCAAAAACTCAATGCTGCCTCCAAGGAGACAGAAAGTGCTGATTTGACAATATTTCTTCCTGAGCTTGTACGACTCCGATGTGTTGGACCGTTTTGAGTATTTTGCAAAAACCCGGGCGATGCCGCTGTCATTTTTTTTGGCAGAGACGAACGGCCGCCGTGGTGCGTTTAATGCCATCCGTAAATCCCAATTCCAAGTGGTGCAAGAGTGTGATGTTGCTCTTCCTGGACTGGACTCGCAAGTCAACTGTTGTTGGACCATCGGGCCATCCAGGACCAGCTCTAGATCATTTGACGCCCCGGGCGAGAGTGAACACTCCGATTAATGAATCAATCAATTATGAATATGTGGAGGGGGGCGTGGCCTGCGGACCTGCAGCAAAGCGGGGTGTGCCAGGACCGGCTTTGAGATCAGCGACAGGTGCGTATATGGCCCACCTGGGCGTCAAAGTGTGGAACACTTGCGCTTACGGGTTCTTCGGACCCCCAATCACCGACATGCCAGGCTCTTCCAGTTTTACAACAATGTTTTATTTTGCAATACATTATCATTGTGCTTTTCAGCAATTGTCTTTATGCTCTCGCTCGTGAAGTGAATTATATTTATATAGCGCTTTTCTCAAGTGACTCAAAACGCTTTACATTGTGAAACCCAATATCTAAGTTACATTTAAAACCAGTCTGGGTGGCACTGGGAGCAGGTGGGTAAAGTGTCTTGCCCAAGGACACAACGGCAGTGACTAGGATGGTGCAAGCTGGGATCGAACCTGCAACCCTCAAATTGCCGGCACGGCCGCTGTACCAACCGAGCTATACCGCCCCAAGAGTACTGTTACTTTAGAGATGTATTACTCAAGTAAAAGTGCTCAACCATCAACTCCCCTCTAACAGGGCGACAGATAATTAGGTAAGCACGCCCAGGTGGGCCATCTACGCACCTGGTGCTCATCTCGAAACTGGTCCTGGCACACCTCGCTCTCACTGCAGGTGTGCGGGCCACGCCCCCCTCCACACAATATTTACTTATGTAGCCTTAAATCATGAGTGTCTTATCCTCGGCTCAGATTCCACATCAGGGCAAGGAAAAACTCCACCCAATGGGATGACAATGAGAAACTTTGGAGGGGACCGCAGATGTAGGGACCCCACCCCCTCAGTGAGGAATTTGTGAAAGTGACACAATACAGAAATATATATATATTTTTTTAATTGAATTATATTTATATAGCGCTTTTCTCTAGTGACTCAAAGCGCTTTACATAGTGAAACCCAATATCTAAGTTACATTTAAACCAGTGTGGGTGGCACTGGGAGCAGGTGGGTAAAGTGTCTTGCCCAAGGACACAACGGCAGTAACTAGGATGGCGGAAGCGGGAATAGAACCTGCAACCCTCAAGTTGCTGGCACGGCCACTCTACCAACCGAGCTATACCGCCATTGTGAAAGCCATTGTGAGTTAAAAATACTAACACAGACACTCGAAATGTGTTAGCATATTAGCTAATGCTAACGACGCTAGCTTGACTACGATAGCACGTACAAATATGCATGAAAACACTACGACAGATGTCACACATGGGACGATGTAGTAAGTAAATTGTTTTAGTTATATTGTAAAACTCCCAAACGTGGCTTGGAGTGACGAGTGGAGAATACTTTCGAACGGCACTTCTACTTCCGGTTGAAAGCACGTTCGGTAAATGGAAGGACACTAGCAGCGCCTGCAGGCAGCGAACTCGTCCAATAGATGGCGCCATAGCATAGACGATAAAACCTCCTCAGAGTTGTTTTTTTTCTTTACTAATTTTTATTATGGTTGTCTGCAAAGCAAAATCCATAAAAAAAAAGCCGCAGGGTTCAAAGTGTAGGAAAAAAAATGTCAGATTATGGAATTTTTGGTATCTGCTTGATTTATGACTTCAAAGTAAGTTATCCATCAAATTGTACGCCGTAAAAATGACAATAAGTGTTACGCTAAAACTCTGGCGACTTGAGTTTTTTTTACCGCACAATGCGAAGTGAATTATATTTATATAGCGCTTTTCTCTGGTGACTCAAAGTCAATATCTAAGTTGCATTTAAACCAGTGTGGGTGTGGGTGGGAGCAGGTGGGTAAGGTGCCTTGCCCAAGGACACAACGGCAGGGACTAGGATGGCGGGAGCGGGAATCGAACCCGGAACCCTCACGTGAAGTGAAGGGAATTGAATTATATTTCATATAGCGCTTTTCTCTAGTGACTCAAAGCGCTTTAAGTAGTGAAACCCAATATCTAAGTTGCATTTAAACCAGTGTGGGTGGCACTGGGAGCAGGTGGGTAAAGTGTCTTGCCCAAGGACACAACGGCAGTGACTAGGATGGCGGACGCGGGGATCGAACCTGGAACCCTCAGGTTGCTGGCACGGCCACTCTACCAACCGAGCTAAACCGCCCCAGGGTGCAGAGACAGGACATGACGAGCAGGTAAAAATTTGAATTCAATTGGCTTTTGGCATCAACAAAAACATACAAAAATGCCTAAAAAAAATAGCAAGACGACAATGGCAATAAAAACCATTCTGATTCTGATTGTCACGTCCGTTGTGTCCTTGAGCAAGACACTTCACCCTTGCTCCTGATGGCTCGTGGTTACCCCCGCCATCAGTGTGTGAATGTGGGTGTGAATGGGTGAATGTGGAAATAGTGGGGGTTAAGTGTATATTGTAGCGTCCCGGAGGAGTTAGTGCTGCAAGGGCTTCTGGGTATTTGTTCTGTTGTGTCTATGTTGCGTTACGGTGCGGATGTTCTCCCGAAATGTGTTTTTGTCATTGTTGTTTGGTGCGGGTTCACTGTCTGGCGCATATGTGTAACAGTGTTAAAGTTGTTTATACGGCCACGCTCAGTGTGACCTGTATGGCTGTTGACCAAGTATGCCTTGCATTCGCTTCTGTGTGTGTGAAAAGCCGTAGATATCATGTACTTCTCCCTACGTCCGTGGCCCACTCCATACAGCTGCATTTCAAAAAGTCATAAATGTTACTTTTTGAAACAAATACCGATAATTTCCGATATTACATTTTAAGTCCGATGTTATCGGACATTTCTTCTTTTAATAACTATAGATTTCAGGAAAAAAAAAAAGGGCAGCTCGGACATTAGAATTTTATGGTAAATGTACGAATTTTGACGTTCACATTATGGTTACTTGAGCTGCCATTGTTTTTGGTTGGGAGAGTGGCCGTGCAAGCAACCTGAGGGGTTCCTGGTTCGATCCCCACCTTCTACCAACAAGATCTGACAGCTCAGTTACAGCTCTTTTTACGACCTATTCTGTGTTTTATGTTGCCTGATTGCACCAAGAAAAATTCCTAGTTTGTGAACCCGTTCTCAAACAATGGCAATAAAAATGTTGTCACGTCCGTTGTGTCCTTGAGCAAGACACTTCACCCTTGCTCCTGATGGCTCGGGGTTAGGGCCTTGCACGTGTGTGTGAATGGGGAAATAGTGTCAAAGCGCTTGAAGGTAGAAAAGCGCTATACAAGTATAACACATTTCCTTTTTTTGTTTTTGTTTAAACAAATAAAAATGTTAAAGTACCAATGATTGTCACAAACACAACTTTGAGACCTCCGAATTCGGGAGATGGGGTCGGCGGAGTGCGGTGGTATAATATAGCGTCCCGGAAGAGTTAGTCCTGCAAGGGGTTCTGGGTATTTGTTCTGTTGTGTCTGTGTTGCGTTACGGTGCGGATGTTCTCCCGAAATGCGTTTGTCATAGTTGTTTGGTGTGGGTTCACAGTCTGGCGCATATTTGTAACAGTGTTAAAGTTGTTTATACGGCCACGCTCAGTGTGACCTGTATGGCTACTGACCAAGTATGCCTTGCATTCACTTGTGTGTGTGAAAAGCCGTAGATATTATGGGATTAGGCAGGCGCTCTGTACTTCTTCCTACGGTAAAAATTCGAATTCAATTGGCTTTTGGCATCAACAAAAACATGCAAAAATGCCTAAAAAAATAGCAAGACGACAATGGCAATAAAAACCATTCTGATTCTGATTGTCACGTCCGTTGTGTCCTTGAGCAAGACACTTCACCCTTGCTCCTGATGGCTCGTGGTTAACCTCGCCATCAGTGTGTGAATGTGGGTGTGAATGGGTGAATGTGGAAATAGTGGGGGTTTGGTGTATATTGTAGCGTCCCGGAGGAGTTAGTGCTGCAAGGGCTTCTGGGTATTTGTTCTGTTGTGTCTATGTTGCGTTACAGTGCGGATGTTCTCCCGAAATGCGTTTGTCATTGCTGTTTGGTGTGGGTTCACAGTCTGGCGCATATTTGTAACAGTGTTAAAGTTGTTTATACGGCCACGCTCAGTGTGACCTGTATGGCTGTTGACCAAGTATGCCTTGCATTCACTTGTGTGTGTGAAAAGCCGTAGATATCATGTACTTCTCCCTACGTTCGATGTTATCGGACATCTCTAATTTCTTCTTTTAATAACTATAGATTTCAGGAAAAAAATTAATAAAAAAAAAAAAAGGGCAGCTCGGACATTAGAATTTTATGGTAAATGTACGAATTTTGACGGTCACATGATCGTTACTTGACGTGCCATTGTTTTTTTTTACTTTGGCCATTTCTTTTTTTTTTTTGGGTTCGATCCCCACCTTCTACCAACCTCGCCAAGTTTAAGTTGAAGTACCAAAGATTGTCACACACACACTAGGTGTGGCGAAATTATTCCCTGCGTTTGACCCATCACCTTTGATCACCCCCTGGGAGGTGAGGGGGAGCAGTGAGCAGCAGCAGGTGGCCACGCCCGGCTATCATTTTTGGTGATTCAACCCCTTGCGATAAAAATGTCCCTTAATGGCAACATGCAGCTGGGAAGAGGTCAGAGTGAATATGTGGTACACTTGGTACGCACCCTTTGGCGGGTAGTAGGAAATGATTTAAAAAAAACGGGCCCCACTCCCTATTTCCCAGCAGGCTTGCAAAAAGACTAAAAGCATGGCAGCAGCATCGAGAACATTTGCCGTCTCTAATGGCCGAAGTAACAAGGCCAAAGGTTGGGACCCGGGTGGGTAATGAGGCCTTGGAGGACCGTTGCCATGGACCCGGCCGGTAAACGTAGAGGGGTAGGTCTCGCAGGCTCGCCGTGTGGACTCAACGGCAACATTGGACACGAGGAGCCAATTACTTTTCGGCGTGAAGCTGGTGCTTATGATAAAGATGTCCATTAATGCAGTGTTTTTCAACCACTGTGCCGCGTTGACATTATCTAATTTTGCCTATTTGGGTTAAAAATATTTGTCGCAAACCAGTATTTACAGTCCGCAAATGATGTGTTGTTGTTGCGTGTCTAGAGCTCGGCAGAGTAACCGTGTAATACTCTTTTATGTCAGTAGGTGGCATCCGGTAGCTAATTGCTTTGTAGATGTCGGAAACAGCGGGAGGCAGGGTGCAGGTAAAAAGGTGTCTAATGCTTAAACCAAAAAGTGAGTGCACCTAAGAAAAGGCATCGAAGCTAAGGGAAGGCTATGCAGGAGGAAACTAAAACTGAACTGGCTGCAAAGTAAACAAAAAGAGAATGCTGGACGACAGCAAAGACTTACTGCGGAGCAAAGAGGGCGTCCACAAAGTACATCCGAACACGACATGACAATCAATAATGTCCCCACAAAGAAGGATAAAAAAAAAAAAACGGAAATATTCTTGATTGCTAAAACAAAAGTAGATGCGGGATATATCTATATATGCTACAGAAAAATACCATCCATCCATCCATTTTCTACCGCTTATTCCCTTTTGGGGTCGCGGGGGGCGCTGGTGCCTATCTCAGCTACAATCGGGCGGAAGGCGGGGTACACCCTGGACAAGTCGCCACCTCATCGCAGGGCCAACACAGAAAGACAGACAACATTCATCCCCCCAGAAAAAAAAACAACATCAAAATAGAAGAACTAAAACACTACAAACAGGAAGACAGCAAAAAAAGTCCAAATAAGTCAGGGTGACAATACACCTACTTGGAGACAAGAGCTATATTGATGCATGCTTGGTTATGCCTTAAAGTCGCATCCAACAATTGCGACGACGACTTTTTGTTTTTTTTTGTTTTGTTTTTATTATGATTTCTGCGGGTGGTGTGCCTCCTAATTTTTTTTAACGCACAAAATGTGCCTTGGCTCAAAAAAGGTAAAAAAAAAAACACTGCCTTAATGGCAACGTGCAAGCATTTGGCTGCAAAAGAGCATTGTGCCCTAGGGGACGTTTCCACATGACGTTTGTTTCCTATGCTTTGCACCCTGCGGCCTAAAAAACGGCGCGGAAAATGTATAGATTTTTCTTCGCCAGCGGCTGTAATGTTTTGTATTCAACAATAAGTTTAATAATACACTAGCAGGGATACTGAAAAGGTGTGTATTTTTAACTGTCCTTCTTTTGGTTGACAATCTACTTCCTGTGTTGTGCCTTGAACCGGAAGAATAACCGTCCATAGCATTTCTACTCGTACGGATTTTTCATTCATTCAATCCAAGCAACGTTTGCAAGTTTTACAATGTGACTATAACTGTTTATACTTACTAAACCGTCCCAGGTGTGGTGTCTGTAGGAGTGTTAATGCTAGCGTCATTAGCATTAGCGACTATGCTAACAAGTGTCTCTTTGTATTGTTACCTTACAATGGCATTCTTTTTGTATTGTTTTAGTTTCGTAAATTCACCAAAACTTAACCGTGGAGTTATTGAGTCTGTTTAGCTGATTGGAGAGCCGGCTTGCGTGGATAGTGGGTCCATGACGATGACTTCGGTTTTGTTTAATGAGCCGTTTTACTGCTGTGTCACCTACACCGTTTGGAAACATTTAAGGTAAACATTTACAAAATTGTCTATATCTGCAACTTATAGTCCAGTGCAGCTATTATATGTAAATTATTATTTCTTCTAAAATTCGGTGGGTGCGGCTTAACAGTGCGCTTTATAGCCCGGAAAATCCGTAGATTCAGCCATATTGGGGGACTAGTTTCATACCATAGAGATACTTTTGCAAAAGGTGCGGCATGACCCCAAGACGCAGAGGTGGAAGGCAAAGTGCAGGTTAAAAAGCCGATTTACTGTATTTTTGTAATATAAGCTTAAGTGAACATTTTGATTTAAACTTGTTACACCCGATGTTTACATTATACTCAACTGTATTTTTATAATATCAATTTTAGGAAGACACTTAAGTGAACATTATTGATTCAAACCTGTTATACTGAGTGTTTACATTACACTCAACAGTGTTCTTATAATATACATTTTCGGGAGACACTTAAGTGAACATTATTGATTTAAACTTGTTGTACTGAATGTTTACAATGCACTCAACTTTGTTCTTATAATATACATTTTAGGAAGACACTTAAATGAACATTATTGATTTAAACTTGTTACATTGGATGTTTACATTACACTCAACCATATTTTTAAAATATAAATTTTAGGAAGACACTTTCGCGAAAATTTTTGATTTAAACTTGTTATGCTGGATGTTTACATTGCACTCAACTTTATTCTTATAATATACATTTTAGGAACACAATTAAGTGAAAATTGTTGATTTAAACAAGTAACACTGGATGTTTACATTATACTCAACAGTGTTCTTATAATAAACATTTTAGGAAGACACTTAAGTGAACATTGTTGATTTAAACCTGTTATACTTGGAGTTTATATTACACTCAACAGTGTTCTTACAATATAAATTTTAGGAAGACACTTAAGTGAACATTATTGATTTAAACTTGTTATGCTGGATGTCTACAATGCACTCAACTTTATTCTCATAATATACATTTTAGGAAGACACTTAAGTGAACATTATTGATTTAAACTTGTTACATTGGATGTTTACATTACACTTAACCATATTTTTAAAATATAAATTTTAGGAAGACACTTTAGCGAAAATTTTTGATTTAAACTTGTTATACTGAGTGTTTACATTGCACTTAACTTTGTTCTTATAATATACATTTTAGGAAGACACTTAAGTGAACATTATTGATTTAAACTTGTTACATTGGATGTTTACATTACACTCAAACATATTTTTTAAAATATACAGTTTAGGAAGACACTTAAGTGAAAATGTTTGATTTGAACTTGTTATACTGAGTGTTTACATTGCACTTAACTTTGTTCTTATAATATACATTTTAGGAAGACACTTAAGTGAACATTATTGATTTAAACTTGGTATGCTGGATGTTTACAATGCACTCAACTTTGTTCTTATAATATACATTTTAGGAAGACACTTAAGTGAACATTATTGATTCCAACCTGTTATACTTGGTGTTTACATTACACTCAACAGTGTTCTTATAAAATACATTTTAGGAAGACACTTAAGTGAACATTATTGATTTAAACTTGTTATGCTGGATGTTTACAATGCACTCAACTTTGTTCTCATAATATACATCTTAGGAAGACACTTAAGTGAACATTATTGATTTAAACTTGTTATACTGGATGTTTACATTACACTCAACTGTATTTTCAGAATATACATTTTAGGAAGACACTTAAGTGAACATTATTGATTCAAACCTGTTATACTTGGTGTTTACATTACACTCAACAGTGTTCTTATAATATACATTTTCGGGAGACACTTAAGTGAACATTATTGATTTAAACTTGTTGTACTGAATGTTTACAATGCACTCAACTTTGTTCTTATAATATACATTTTAGGAAGACACTTAAGTGAACATTATTGATTTAAACTTGTTACATTGGATGTTTACATTACACTTAACCATATTTTTAAAATATAAATTTTAGGAAGACACTTTAGCGAAAATTTTTGATTTAAACTTGTTATACTGAGTGTTTACATTGCACTTAACTTTGTTCCTATAATATACATTTTAGGAAGACACTTAAGTGAACATTATTGATTTGAACTTGTTATGCTGGATGTTTACAATACACTCAACTTTGTTCTTATAATATACATTTTAGGAAGACACTTAAGTGAACATTATTGATTTAAACATGTTATACTGGATGTTTACATTACACTCTACAGTGTTCTTATAATATACATTTTCGGGAGACACTTAAGTGAACATTATTGATTTAAACTTGTTACATTGGATGTTTGTATTACACTTAACCATATTTTTAAAATATAAATTTTAGGAAGACACTTTCGCGAAAATTTTATGATTTAAATTTGTTATACTGAGTGTTTACATTGCACTTAACTTTGTTCCTATAATATACATTTTAGGAAGACACTTAAGTGAACATTATTGATTTAAACGTGTTATGCTGGATGTTTACAATGCACTCAACTTTGTTCTTATAATATACATTTTAGGAAGACACTTAAGTGAACATTATTGATTTAAACTTGTTACATTGGATGTTTACATTACACTCAACCATATTTTTTAAAATATACAGTTTAGGAAGACACTTAAGTGAAAATGTTTGATTTAAACTTGTTATACTGAGTGTTTACATTGCACTTAACTTTGTTCCTATAATATACATTTTAGGAAGACACTTAAGTGAACATTATTGATTTAAACTTGTTATACTGAATGTTTACATTGCACTCAACTTTGTTCTTATAATATACATTTTAGGAAGACACTTAAGTGAACATTATTGATTTAAACTTGTTACATTGGATGTTTACATTACACTAAACCATATTTTTTAAAATATACAGTTTAGGAAGACACTTAAGTGAAAATGTTTGATTTGAACTTGTTATACTGGATGTTTATATTACACTCAACAGTGTTCTTGTAATGTACATTTGAGGAAGAAACTTAAGTGAACATTGTTGATTTAAACTTGTTACAATGGATGTTTCCATTACACTCAAATGTAATACAATGTTCTATTATTTGCTTGAAACAGTAGTGAATAATAATAGGGCTGTGAATCTCCGGGCACCACAAGAATCGATTCCATCCGATTCTTGGGGTTAACGATTCGATTCAGAATTGAATCTCGATTCGAAATAGCATACTTTTTAATTATATGATTTATGATTTCTGCTCAGCCGCTCCCAGTCTAGGGAACGCTCTCCCTGACCACCTGAGGGCACCACAGACTGTGAAAAGGCTTAAAACCCCTTCTTTTTTTTAAAAAGTATTTTTTTTTTGTTTTAGATGTATGCATACTAGTTTTAGCTATTGGGCTGTTCTAGTTTTTATTTTTATTTATTATATTTTAATTTGTTTTTTTGTTTACTTAATGTAAAGTGCTTTTTACAAATAACATCGACTATTAATTATTATTGTTATTTTTTTATTTTTTTTTGCCTGAGTGGCTGGATATGATAGATTTAAAAAATAATAAATCGATTTAATATGTTTTGGTTTGTTTAAGCATCATTACAAATAAGAATCGCAATTAATTTCAAATTAAATATTTTTGACACCCCTAATAAATATGATTAGAACATTTGAGCATTATGTGTGTGTTTAATTACAACAATTGTGTATATCCTGCCACTTCATTTTTACACATTTTTTGGGGGGGACATACCACAAACGTACCGTGGTCTTAATACCGTGATAATATCGTACCGTGACATTTTGGTATCGTTACATCCTTAATTTTTACCTTCCTGTTTTCTAATTGGTAGTGCACTTTGGGGCACTAGTGGCCTGTTTTGAAATGATTCTACAAAAAAGACAAAGAAAAACCCTTGACTTGCCACCTGCTCAGTGGCCTAGTGGCTAGAGCAGGGGTCTGGAACCTTTTTGGCTGAGAGAGCCAAAAAGGCAAATATTTTAAAATGTATTTCCGTAAGAGCCATATATTTTTTTTTACTCCGAACAAAACTAAACGCGTGCATTTTTAAGTAAGACCAACATTTCTAGAGTATAATAAGTCTCTTATTCTTTGTAATAACATTGTTATTCTCGAGCTAACTGTGGAGGGGGCGTGGCCTGCTGGCCTGCAGCGAACTGGGGTGGGCCAGGACCGGCCTCGAAATCAGTGACAGGTGCGTAGATCGCCCAGCTGGGCCTTGTTATCTAATCACCTGTCGCTCTGTTATAAGCAGCAGCCAGGAGGAGAGACGGGGTTGGGAAACGAAAGAGAAAAAATACAATTGCTGGAAAGCAACTGAGAGATTTATTGAAAAATAAAACAATATTGTAACCCTGAAACAGGCTCTCATGTTGATCCTTGGTGGTCTGACAAACCCACACTAACCAAGAACAAATAAATAACTTCTTACCATTAACGCAAATTCTTGAACAGGTGCGGTAGAAAACAGATGGATGGATTAAAAATGCATGAGAATGTTTTATATTTTGAACATCATTTTTAACACTGTGATTACAAGTGGATTAATTCGTTACTTATCATGTTAAGCAATGTCAGCTCAGATTTATCCGAGAGCCAGATGCAGTCATCAAAAGAGCCACATCTGGCTCTAGAGCCATAGGTTCCCTACCCCTGGGCTAGAGAGTCCGCCCTGACATCAGTAGGTTGTGAGTTCAAACGCCGGCCTAGTCATACCAAAGACGATAAAAAAAATAAATGGGACTCTTTACCCCATGGGTGTCAAAATCTGGCCCGCCATGTAACGGTTTAGCTCGGTTGGTAGAGTGGCCGTGCCAGCAACTTGAGGGTTTCAGGTTCGATTCCCGCTTCTGCCAACCTAGTCACTGCCGTTGTGTCCTTGGGCAAGACACTTTGCCCACCTGCTCCCAGTGCCACCCACACTGGTTTGAATGTAACTTAGATATTGGGTTTCACTATGTAAAAGTGCTTTGAGTCGCTAGAGAAAAAGCGCTATATAAATATAATTCACTTCACATTTTGGCCCTTGAGACAATATCAAATTAACCTTAGAGCTGGCCCGCCGGTATTATACAGCGGCGGTGCATTCACCGCTAATTCTAATACTTGCCAACCCTCACGATTTTCCCAGGAGACTCCCGAATTTCAGTGCCCCCCTCCCTCCCCGAAAACCTACCTGGACAAACATTAACCTGAATTTTTCCCGATTTCCACTCGGACAACAATATCGGGGGCGTGCCTTAAAGGTACTGCTTTTAGCGTCCTCTACAACCGGCCCAGTCACGTAATATATGCGGATTCTACACACACACACACACAAGTGAATGCAATGCATACTTGGTCAACAGTCATACAGGTCACACCCCTTATAAACAACTTTAACACTGTTACAAATGTGCACCACACTGTGAACCCGCACCAAACAAGAATGACAAACACATTTCGGGAGAACATCTGCACTGTAACACAACAGAAAAAACACCCAGAACCCCTTGCAGCACTAACTCTTCCGGGACACTACAATATACACCCCCGCTACTTGGTCGACAGTCATACAGGTCACACCCCTTATAAACAACTTTAACACTGTTACAAATGTGCACCACACTGTGAACCCACACCAAACAGGAATGACAAACACATTTCGGGAGAACATCTGCACTGTAACACAACAGAAAAAACACCCAGAACCCCTTGCAGCACTAACTCTTCCGGGACACTACAATATACACCCCGGCTACCAACAAACCTCGATTTTGCATGTCACTATAAAGTTATATAAGCCTTGCTTGTTCAATATTCAATGCAAAAATATATATTTTTATTTTTATTTTTTATTGATTGATTGATTGATTGATACTTTTATTAGTAGATTGCACAGTACAGTACATATTCCGTACACTTGACCACTAAATGGTAACACTCCAATAAGTTTTTCAACTTGTTTAAGTTGTGGGGCGGTATAGCTCGGTTGGTAGAGTGGCCGTGCCAGCAACTTGAGGGTCGCAGGTTCGATTCCCGCTTCCGCCATCCTAGTCACTGCCGTTGTGTCCTTGGGCAAGACGCTTTACCCACCTGCTCCCAGTGCCACCCACTCTGGTTTAAATGTAACTTAGATATTGGGTTTCACTCTGTAAAGCGCTTTGAGTCACTAGAGAAAAGCGCTATATAAATATAATTCACAAAAAAAAAAACGTGTTCGGGTCCCTATTAAAAGGTTAAGTTGTTCAACTTTGGCCCGCGGCTTTGTTCCGTTTAGAATTTTGGCCCACTTTGTATTTGAGTTTGACACCCCCTGCTTTACCCACTCAGCATAAAGGGTTTGAATTGGGGGTTAAATCACCAAAAATTATTCCCGGGCGCGACCATCGCTGCTGCTCACTGCTCCCCTCACCTCCCAGAGGGTGATGGGTGAAACGCAGAGGTTCATTTCGCCACACCTAGTGCGTGACAATCACTGGTACTTTAACTTTCAATCAATCAATCAATCAATCAATGTTTACTTATATAGCCCTAAATCACTAGTGTCTCAAAGGGCTGCACAAACCACCACGACATCCTCGGTAGGCCCACATAAGGGCAAGGAAAACTCACACCCAGTGGGACATCGGTGACAATGATGACTATGAGAACCTTAGAGAGGAGGAAAGCAATGGATGTCGAGCGGGTCTAACATGATACTGTGAAAGTTCAATCCACAATGGATCAAACACAGTCGCGAGAGTCCAGTCCAAAGCGGATCCAACACAGCAGCGAGAGTCCCGTTCACAGCGGAGCCAGCAGGAAACCATCCCAAGCGGAGGCGGATCAGCATCGCAGAGATGTCCCCAGCCGATACACAGGCAAGCAGTACATGGCCACCGGATCGGACCGGACCCCCTCCACAAGGGAGAGTGGGACATAGAAGAAAAAGAAAAGAAACGGCAGATCAACTGGTCTAAAAAGGGAGTCTATTTAAAGGCTTTAACTTTAGGTCGGTCGTGTTTTTTCTACGTTTCAACGGGTGTCACCCGGCTCCTCATACGTTTAAAATACTTTGCAAACTGAGGTGCGACTGTACTAAAAATATTTTCCCTCCATTCAGAGTGAAGGTCGTGCCATCAGGCGTTTGTCTCCATGCAGCCCGAGTCCTTCACGGCGTCCGCCGCATCAAATGACGCCTCCGGCGGGCACCGACCGACCTCGCCTCTGCCGGCGTCACACGACTTTGACGGCTCGGGTCTCGGACGGGCAATGTGAGGACTTCTTCCAGCACTGATGACGTCGCGCGTCAACAACGTGCGGTGAAATGATGAAGGCTCACCTTAAAACTCATCTGTATACTCTAGCCTTTAAATAGACCTCCTTCTTAGACCAGTTGATCTGCCGCTTCTTTTCTTTCTCCTATGTCCCCCCCGGTCCGATGACCATGGATGAAGTACCGGCTGTCCAGAGTCGAGACCCAGGATGGACCGCTCGTCGGGACCCAGGATGGACCGCTCGCCTGTATCGGTTGGGGACATCTCTACGCTGCTGATCCGCTTGAGATGGTTTCCTGTGGACGGGACTCTCGCTGCTGTCTTGGATCCGCTTGAACTGAACTCTCGCGGCTGTGTTGGAGCCACTATGGATTGAACTTTCACAGTATCATGTTAGACCCGCTCGACATCCATTGCTTTCGGTCCCCTAGAGGGGGGTTGCCCACATATGAGGTCCTCTCCAAGGTTTCTCATAGTCAGCATTGTCTCATAGACCTCCTTTTTAGACCAGTTGATCTGCCGCTTCTTTTCTTTCTCCTATGTCCCCCCCTCCCTTGTGGAGGGGGTCCGGTCCGATGACCATGGATGAAGTACTGACTGTCCAGAGTCGAGACCCAGGATGGACCGCTCGTCGGGACCCAGGATGGACCGCTCACCTGTATCGGTTGGGGACATCTCTACGCTGCTGATCCGCTTGAGATGGTTTCCTGTGGACGGGACTCTCACTGCTGTCTTGGAGCCACTATGGATTGAACTTTCACAGTATCATGTTAGACCCGCTCGACATCCATTGCTTTCGGTCCCCTAGAGGGGGGGGGTTGCCCACATCAGAGGTCCTCTCCAAGGTTTCTCATAGTCAGCATTGTCTCATAGACCTCCTTTTTAGACCAGTTGATCTGCCGCTTCTTTTCTTTCTCCTATGTCCCCCCCTCCCTTGTGGAGGGGGTCCGGTCCGATGACCATGGAGGAAGTACTGACTGTCCAGAGTCGAGACCCAGGATGGACCGCTCGTCGGGACCCAGGATGGACCGCTCACCTGTATCGGTTGGGGACATCTCTACGCTGCTGATCCGCTTGAGATGGTTTCCTGTGGACGGGACTCTCACTGCTGTCTTGGAGCCACTATGGATTGAACTTTCACAGTATCATGTTAGACCCGCTCGACATCCATTGCTTTCGGTCCCCTAGAGGGGGGGGTTGCCCACATCTGAGGTCCTCTCCAAGGTTTCTCATAGTCAGCATTGTCACTGGCGTCCCACTGGATGTGAATTCTCCCTGCCCACTGGGTGTGAGTTTTCCTTGCCCTTTTGTGGGTTCTTCCGAGGATGTTGTAGTCGTAATGATTTGTGCAGTCCTTTGAGACATTTGTGATTTGGGGCTATATAAATAAACATTGATTGATTGAAGTCTTTTACTGCTTTAAACTGGTATCTTTAAAAAAAAAAAAAAAAACATTTTTTGGGTGCATAGTAAAACAAATCCATCCCTCGTCTGATCTTCCTAAATCCCGAGTCTGCTCCACGGTCTCAGTGAAGCGTAAAGCTTTAGCCTTTTGCAGCTGCAATCCGCCTGAGCGAAATGTTCCACGGCGTCCGGGGAGTCCAAATTGATCGCGGCGGCCAATAAAGAGCGAAATCGTTAAGAGACTGTCTTACTTCAGCGGGGGAAGAAGGAGATGAAAGTCAGCGCTTTGGCCGAATCCACACGGTTTGTAGCTTTAGCACGCTAGCATTTGGACTTTTTCCCCAGAAACTCACAGAGCAGTGAGAACCCGTCATTCATTCACACCTGTTGGTGGTAAGCTACTTTCGTAGCCGCAGCTACCCGTTTCATTGTCCAGTCGTAAAAGTCGACGTGGTGTCAGGAATTCTGGACGTTAGGACTCTGCATTTCCACGGCAGGGTGCCACCGTCCACAGTCCGACAATCCCCATGGTTCTATTCCGAATCCGTCGTACTGTGAAACAGCGCAGACTAGCGATGCGCGGGTAGGCAATTATATCATCCGCAACCGCATCACCAAAGTCGTCATTCACCTGCCGTCCACCTGAACCAACATTTTATCAGGACCGTACCCGCCCGCTGAAAAACATCAAATGTCGGCCGCCTTTGCCACTCACAGAGCTATATAAACCTGTTTCACAGAGTAATGAAGTCAATTGGAGCCGCTGACGTTCTCGCGACTATCCAATAGCGTTCATCCTGATAACAAGAATATGGGCGTGCTGTGAAGCCATTGCCTTTGACACCTTCAACAACATGTACGAACCGATTGTTGGTACTGTGTGCAGCTTCCGCAATCACACGCACAAGATTGAAAGGCATACTGGGTGATACGGAGTACACTAATGGTTGTGATATAAACAAATTTAAAACTTACTAATATGCGCCACGCTGTGAAGCCACACCAAACAAGATTGACAAACACATTTCGGGAGAACATCCTCACTGTAACACAACATAAATGCAACACAACAAATACCCACAATCCTTTGTATCCGTGACACATCGCTGACGTTCTCGCAACTATCCAATAGCGTTCATCCTGATAACAAGAATATGGGCGTGCTGTGAAGCCATTGCCTTTGACACCTTCAACAACATGTACGAACCGATTGTTGGTACTGTGTGCAGCTTCCGCAATCACACGCACAAGATTGAAAGGCATACTGGGTGATACGGAGTACACTGATGGTTGTGATATAAACAAATGTAACACTTACTAATATGCGCCACGCTGTGAAGCCACACCAAACAAGATTGACAAACACATTTCGGGAGAACATCCTCACTGTAACACAACATAAACGCAACACAACAAATACCCACAATCCTTTGTATCCGTGACACACCGCTGACGTTCTCGCGACTATCCAATAGCGTTCATCCTGATAACAAGAATATGGGCGTGCTGTGAAGCCATTGCCTTTGACACCTTCAACAACATGTACGAACCGATTGTTGGTACTGTGTGCAGCTTCCGCAATCACACGCACAAGATGGAAAGGCATACTGGGTGATACAGAGTACACTAATGGTTGTGATATAAACAAATTTAAAACTTACTAATATGCGCCACGCTGTGAAGCCACACCAAACAAGATTGACAAACACATTTCGGGAGAACATCCTCACTGTAACACAACATAAACGCAACACAACAAATACCCACAATCCTTTGTATCCGTGACAGCCGGCTGACGTTATCGCGACTATCCAATAGCATTCATCCTGATAACAAGAATATGGGCGTGCTGTGAAGCCATTGCCTTTGACACCTTCAACAACATGTACGAACCGATTGTTGGTACTGTGTGCAGCTTCCGCAATCACAGGCACAAGATTGAAAGGCATACTGGGTGATACAGAGTACACTAATGGTTGTGATATAAACTAATTTAACACTTACTAATATGCGCCACGCTGTGAAGCCACACCAAACAAGATTGACAAAACACATTTCGGGAGAACATCCTCACAGTAACACAACATAAACGCAACACAACAAACACCCACAATCCTTTGTATCCGTGACACACCGCTGACGTTCTCGCGACTATCCAATAGCGTTCATCCTGATAACAAGAATACGGGCGTGCTGTGAAGCCATTGCCTTTAACACCTTCAACAACATGTACGAACCGATTGTTGGTACTGTGTGCAGCTTCCGCAATCACACGCACAAGATTGAAAGGCATACTGGGTGACACGGAGTACACTAATGGTTGTGATATAAACAAATGTAAAACTTACTAATATGCGCCACGCTGTGAAGCCACACCAAACAAGATTGACAAAACACATTTCGGGAGAACATCCTCACTGTAACACAACATAAACGCAACACAACAAATACCCACAATCCTTTGTATCTGGGTTTCCCTGCTTAGGCTGTTGCCCCCGCGACCCGACCTTGGATAAGCGGAAGATGATGGATGGATGGATGATTGATTCTTACATCTACTGTCTTCCACCTGCTCCGCCATTGAGGTCTTCACCGTATCCCTGGCTAGGGGTTGGTCAGGTACTAGGTCTTTGCCAAGGGCGTCCTGGGGTAGCAGTAGTAAAGGGGTTAACCTCCTGGTGCCCCAAGACCCCATAGAGGAGCCTCCATTGCCGGATGCACTTTAACGTCATGCCCAGGACTTATCCGTCACAGTACCCCTCCTTAAAACGAAAGATAATCTTCCGTCTTGTTTCGTTACTGGGAACCAAAAACTGCGTATGGTCTTGTGAGATGAGTCTGTCTTGAAAAGTGGTAAAGCGCAAAGTTGAAGAAACTGCAAACGCACTGAGAAAAATGTGTGAAGGCTAATGAGAGCACCAAGGCGTCAGTTCCTATTTACAGTAAATTTAGTACCTGTCACCTTCTCACACAATTTACTCACTTTAATACAAAACTACAGTACATCCAAGAAGTAGGGATGTAATGGAACTCATGAATTTTTGTCCTTAAAGTTCTTAACGCAATACTCCATAATGACGACGTGAACACGTTTTTTTCTCTCAAAATGTAGCAAATGTATTAAAACTAAAAAACTATAAAATCGCATTTTTCCCTACATCCTGACTGGTCTCCCAGTTCCTGCCGCTAAAAAACATCCCCACAGCATGATGCTGCCACCTCCGTATTTCTTGGTGTTTAGCGGGGCCTGGTTTCCTCCAAACAGGACGCCTGGCATCCACGGCAAAGTCTTCAATCTTTGTCTCATCAGACCAGAGAATTTGGTTCCTCATGGTCTGAGAGTCTTTTCAGGTGCATTTTGGCAAACTTTTTAGTAAGAAATGGCTTCCGTCCGACTACTCTACTGTGGATCGCAGCAGACGTGGTTGTCCTTCCCGGAGGAATGCTGTAGTTCTGACAGAGTGACCATCAGGGTTCTTGGTCACCTACCTGACTAGAATAAGATGAACGCAGCAATGTAGAGAGACATCCTGGATGAAAACTAACGCTTCTCATCCAACCTGATGGAGCTTGAGGAATGGAACAAAAAGCCCAAAGATAGATGTGCCAAGTTTGTGGCATTAAGTTCAAAAAGACTTGAGTCTGTAAATTCTGGCACAGGTGCATCAACAAAGTATTGAGCAAAAGGGTTTTAATAAATTTGCAAATATTATAAAATTAATTAATCCATCCATCATCTTCCGCTTATCCGAGGTCGGGTCGCGGGGGCAACAGCCTAAGCAGGGAAACCCAGACTTCCCTCTCCCCAGCCACTTCGTCTAACTCTTCCCGGGGGATCCCGGGGCGTTCCCAGGCCAGCCGGGAGACATAGTCTTCCCAACGTGTCCTGGGTCTTCCCCGTGGCCTCCTACCGGTTGGACGTGCCCTAAACACCTCCCTAGGGAGGCGTTCGGGTGGCATCCTGACCAGATGCCCGAACCACCTCATCTGGCTCCTCTCGATGTGGAGGAGCAGCGGCTTTACTTTGAGTTCCTCCCGGATGGCAGAGCTTCTCACCCTATCTCTAAGGGAGAGGAAACTCATTTCGGCCGCTTGTACCCGTGATCTTATCCTTTCGGTCATGACCCAAAGCTCATGACCATAGGTGAGGATGGGAACGTAGATCGACCGGTAAATTGAGAGCTTTGCCTTCCGGCTCAGCTCCTTCTTCACCACAACGGATCGGTACAACGTCCGCATTACTGAAGACGCCGCACCGATCCGCCTGTCGATCTCACGATCCACTCTTCCCCCACTCGTGAACAAGACTCCTAGGTACTTGAACTCCTCCACTTGGGGCAGGGTCTCCTCCCCAACCCGGAGATGGCATTCCACCCTTTTCCGGGCGAGAACCATGGACTCGGACTTGGAGGTGCTGTTTCTCATTCCGGTCGCTTCACACTCGGCTGCGAACCGATTCAGCGAGAGCTGAAGATCCCGGTCAGATGAAGCCATCAGGACCACATCATCCGCAAAAAGCAGAGACCTAATCCTGCGGTCACCAAACCGGAACCCCTCAACGCCTTGACTGCGCCTAGAAATTCTGTCCATAAAAGTTATGAACAGAATCGGTGACAAAGGACAGCCTTGGCGGAGTCCAACCCTCACTGGAAATGTGTTTGACTTACTGCTGGCAATGCGGACCAAGCTCTGGCACTGATCGTACAGGGAACGGACCGCCACAATAAGACAGTCCGATACCCCATACTCTCTGAGCATTCCCCACAGGACTTCCCGGGGGACACGGTCGAATGCCTTCTCCAAGTCCACAAAGCACATGTAGACTGGTTGGGCAAAAAACTCCCATGCACCCTCAAGAACTCTTTTTGGAATAAGGCTGTAAAAAAACAAAAATGTGGAGAAGGTGAAGTGAATACTTTTCGGATGCACTGTATTTAGGGAAAAAGAACATTCCTGAGTCCTGATTCCGCGAACGTAAGCACCACGGATGCGAGGGGATTTATGGACTCATCGCTTTGATGATCCGAGGTTTCTGTTTCACTCAACTGAGCCAGTCTGGGTCCTCAAATTAGCTCCGAGCCGCAGCATTCGAGACGAGGGTAACGAGAGGATGTCGAGTGGGGAGAAGAGAGAATGGAGTTGAGCGGATAGAGAAAGACAAATGGATTAGCGCACTAATCGTCTTCACTTCCAAGGGATAAACCACGCACGGACACCCAGGCACTCGTGCACACACACACACACACACACACACTAGAAATCTTCCATTGATCCATGGTCAATCAATCGCTTCTAGTAGGAGATTGATTCTCGCCAGCGACTCCAAAGCAGCCAGAATGAATCAGCTGAGGTTTCAGAGGGAGTTTCAGTAAGGTAGTGACGGTTGAGGGTGAGGACCGTGAACCTTTGCTTTCCTGCCTGGCATCCTCCTTCCATGCTTGTATTGTTTTCACACATCGCCATTCCGGTTGTCACGCCATCTTGTAGGGCAGGGGTAGGCAACCTATGGCTCGGGACAAGAACAAGAAAGTTTGATCACATTACGCCTGTACTGGCTCACCAGCACTGGCTTCCTGTGCACTTAAGATGTGACTTTAAGGTTTTACTACTTACGTATAAAATACTACACGGTCTAGCTCCAGCCTATCTTGCCGATTGTATTGTACCATATGTCCCGGCAAGAAATCTGCGTTCAAAGGACTCCGGCTTATTAGTGATTCCCAAAGCCCAAAAAAAGTCTGCGGGCTGTAGAGCTTTTTCATTTCGGGCTCCAGTACTCTGGAATGCCCTCCCGGTAACAGTTCGAGATGCCACCTCAGTAGAAGCATTTAAGTCTCACCTTAAAACTCATTTGTATACTCTAGCCTTTAAATAGACTCCCTTTTTAGACCAGTTGATCTGCCGTTTCTTTTCCTTTTCTTCTATGTCCCACTCTCCCTTGTGGAGGGGGTCCGGTCCGATCCGGTGGCCATGTACTGCTCGCCTGTGTATCGGCTGGGGACATCTCTGCGCTGCTGATCCGCCTCCGCTTGGGATGGTTTCCTGCTGGCTCCGCTGTGAACGGGACTCTCGCTGCTGTGTTGGATCCGCTTTGGACTGGACTCTTGCGACTGTGTTGGATCCATTATGGATTGAACTTTCACAGTATCATGTTAGACCCGCTCGACATCCATTGCTTTCCTCCTCTCCAAGGTTCTCATAGTCATCATTGTCACCGATGTCCCACTGGGTGTGAGTTTTCCTTGCCCTTATGTGGGCCTACCGAGGATGTCGTGGTGGTTTGTGCAGCCCTTTGAGACACTAGTGATTTAGGGCTATATAAGTAAACATTGATTGATTGATTGATGTGGCTCTTTTGATGACTGCATCTGGCTCTCGGATAAATCTGAGCTGACGTTGCTTAACACGATAAGTCATGAATAATTCCACTTGTAATAAGTGTTAAAAATAATGTTCAAAACATAAAACATTCTCATGCATTTTTAGTCCATCCATCCGTTTACTACCGCACCTGTTCAAGAAGTTGCGTTAAGAAGTTATTTATTTATTATTGGTTAGTGTGGGGCGTGTCCTCCTGGGGGTTCTTCAGACCACCAAGCACCGCCATGAGAGCCCGTTTCAAGGTTACACTATTGTTTTATTTTTCAATAAGTCTCTCAGTTGCTTCCCAGCAATTGTATTTTTCTCTTTCGTTCTCGCTCGCGCTCTGGCTCCAGCCCCAACCCCATCTCTCCTCCTGGCTGCTGCTTATAACAGAGCGACTGGTGATTAGATAACAAGGCGCCGAACGGGCCATCTACGCCGCTCTTGCTGATTTCGAGGCCGGTCCTGTCCCACCCCAGTTCGCTGCAGGCCCGCGTGCCACGCCCCCTCCACAGTTAGCTTCAGAATAACAATGTTATTACAAAAAATAAGAGACCTATTACACTCTAGAAATGTTGGTCTTACTTAAAAATGCACGTGTTTAGTTGTGTTCAGTGTTAAAAAAATATTATTTGGCTCTTACGGAAATATATTTTAAAATATTTGGCTTTTTGGCTCTCTCAGCTGTAGGGCATCGCTTGTAAACACTGAGTTTTAGTTGAACCGGACCGCGAACAAAAAGTCAAAATTCTAGGATCTACTTGACTTCAAAGAGAAGTGGCGCTACGTGGGGAAATAAACGCTGTATTTGCACATCAATGACATCGACATTTTCACCAGCAAAAACCCTTAGTCGGGACTTACAAAGTTTGGTTAACACTTTCAATAAAAACTAATGACTAGTCCTTGTTTATTGATCAATATTTATATGCTCTAACTCATGGGGGTCAAACTCTGGCCCGCCGTGTAATTTCACTTGGCCCTTGAGGCAATATCAAATTAACATTAGAGTTGGCCCGCCGCAGTAACGCCGCATTCACCGCTAACACTCTTACTCGATTTTCCCGGGAGACTCCCGAAGTTCAGTGCCCCTCCCCAATTTCATCCCGGACAACAATATTTGGGGTGGGCTTTAAAGGCACTGCCTTTGGCGTTCTCTACAACCTGTCTCCACGTCCGCTTTTCCTCTATACCAGGGGTCGGAAACCCGCGGCTCTTTAGTGCCGCCCTAGTGGCTCTCTGGAGCTTTTTCAAAAATGTATGAAAAATGGAAATGATGAGGGGGAAAAAACATGTTTTTTGTTTTAATTTGGTATCTCTAAGGAGGACAAACATGACACAAACCTCCCTAATTGCTATAAAGCACACAGTTCATATGCATCACTGATTCGAGAATTTGGCGAGCGCCGTTTTGTCCTACTAATTTTGGCGGTCCTTGAACTCACCATAGTTTGTGTACATGTATAACTTTCTCCGACTTTGTAGGACGTGATTTATGCCACTTCTTTTTCCGTCTCATTTTGTCCACCGTCTCATTTTGTTGATGTTATTGACTTATGTGGAGTGTGCTAATCAGACATATTTGGTCACAAATCGATGCTAAAATGCTATTTAGGCTAGCTGTATGTACTTATTGCATCATTATGCCTCATTTACGGCATCTACATGCTGCCGCTGGGTGTCATCATACGCAAATACGGTGTTAGCTTTCACTGTTATGCTGATGACAGCCAACTCTACATGCCCCTAAAGCTGACCAACACGCCGGACTGTAGTCAGTTGGAAGCGTGTCTTAATGAAATTAAACAATGGATGTCCGCTAACTTTTTGCAACTTAATGCCAAAAAAACAGAAATGCTGATTATCGGTCCTGCTAGACACTGACCTCTATTTAATAATACAACTTTGACATTTGACAACCAAATAATAAAACAAGGTGACTCTGTAAAAAATCTGGGTATTATCTTCGACCCAACTCTCTCCTTTGAGTCACACATTAAAAGCGTTACTAAAACGGCCTTCTTTCATCTCCGTAATATCGCTAAAATTCGCTCCATTTTGTCCACTAAAGACGCCGAGATCATTATCCATGCGTTTGTTACGTCTCGTCTCGATTACTGTAACGTATTATTTTCGGGTCTCCCCATGTCTAGCATTAAAAGATTACAGTTGGTACAAAATGCGGCTGCAAGACTTTTGACAAGAACAAGAAAGTTTGATCACATTACGCCTGTACTGGCTCACCTGCACTGGCTTCCTGTGCACTTAAGATGTGACTTTAAGGTTTTACTACTTACGTATAAAATACTACACGGTCTAGCTCCATCCTATCTTGCCGATTGTATTGTACCATATGTCCCGGCAAGAAATCTGCGTTCAAAAGACTCCGGCTTATTAGTGATTCCCAAAGCCCAAAAAAAGTCTGCGGGCTATAGAGCGTTTTCCGTTCGGGCTCCAGTACTCTGGAATGCCCTCCCGGTAACAGTTCGAGATGCTACCTCAGTAGAAGCATTTAAGTCTCACCTTAAAACTCATCTGTATACTCTAGCCTTTAAATAGACCTCCTTTTTAGACCAGTTGATCTGCCGCTTCTTTTCTTTCTCCTATGTCCCCCCCTCCCTTGTGGAGGGGGTCCGGTCCGATAACCATGGATGAAGTACTGGCTGTCCAGAGTCGAGACCCAGGATGGACCGCTCGTCGGGACCCAGGATGGACCGCTCGCCTGTATCGGTTGGGGACATCTCTACGCTGCTGACCCGCCTCCGCTTGAGATGGTCTCCTGTGGACGGGCCTCTCGCTGCTGTCTTGGATCCGCTTTGAACTGAACTCTCGCGGCTGTGTTGGAGCCACTTTGGATTGAACTTTCACAGTCTAGGGTTGGACCCGCTCGACATCCATTGCTTTCGGTCCCCTAGAGGGGGGGGTTGCCCACATCTGAGGTCCTCTCCAAGGTTTCTCATAGTCAGCATTGTCACTGGCGTCCCACTGGATGTGAATTCTCCCTGCCCACTGGGTGTGAGTTTTCCTTGCCCTTTTGTGGGTTCTTCCGAGGATGTTGTAGTCGTAATGATTTGTGCAGTCCTTTGAGACATTTGTGATTTGGGGCTATATAAATAAACATTGATTGATTGAAGTGAATTAGTGAAGTGAATTATATTTATATAGCGCTTTTCTCTAGTGACTCAAAGCGCTTTACATAGTGACACCCAATATCTAAGTTACATTCAAACCAGTGTGGGTGGCACTGGGAGCAGGTGGGTAAAGTGTCTTGCCCAAGGACACAACGGCAGTGACTAGGATGGCGGAAGCGGGAATCGAACCTGCAACCCTCAAGTTGCTGGCACGGCCACTCTACCAACCGAGCTATGATTGATTGATACTCCTTGTATACCCTAATTTAATTGCCTGCCTTCATTTGCACCAACCGGACCTCTCTCTTCCTGCACGCCTTGAGTGCCTTTCGTGGGGAGGCTGAAACCCAAACTCATCTCCAGATGAAGCTGCAGAATTCTCACTCGCTAATTAGACCCCAACGTCACCCCACAATCCCACGGAGGACACCCAACACCAGCACATCCAGACTGGTATCGTCTCTGCTTCCTCTGCGTCCCTCCTGGAGGTCAGTCCATGATCCCCTGAGGGCATATCTGATGAAGCTCCCTTCCAGTGAAACCTCACAACTGAGCTGGAAGAGCACTCGCACCGTGGGCGTGGTCACATGACACATATTAGTCACTCAGCATGTAAGGAGTAATGTGCAACACCAAAAACTACAAAACACCATAGCGCAGGAAATGTCACTTTAATTATTAATTATTTTTTTGATTATATTCTTAGATTTTTTTTCTATACAAACTGTAAATGACTTTGTGATTGTGTCTGTGAAATCCGCGATATAAATTAATGTATATTACTTATTTTTCTTGTAGGCTTCAAATTTCTAGGTCGGAGCGAAAGTTTGACGGACGCAACAGTCAGTAACTAATGGGGGCGGGGCTAAGCGGAAGAAACTTTCGCGCGAATTGGTAGCAGCAAAATTAAAAGCTGTCCCACTGTCAAACGACACAGCTGCGAGACGTATATGCGACATTGCAAGTGTTCTTGAGGAACAACTCGTAGACGAATTAAAAGAAAATCGTTTTGCTTTCCAAGTGGACGAAGCTAATAAAGACTGCCTGTTCATCGCATACGTGATACGTCCGCTTTGTGAATGGCGAGTCGCTGTGCGACGATTTGCTGTTTTGCAAATACAAAAAAAAAATAGAGCCAGTGCTGATGAGCTGTTCAAGATAATGGACAGTTTCATCAATCAATCAATCAATGTTTACTTATATAGCACTAAATCACTAGTGTCTCAAAGGGCTGCACAAACCACTACGACATCCTCGGTAGGCCCACATAAGGGCAAGGAAAACTCACACCCAGTGGGACATCGGTGACAATAATGACCCAGTGGGACATCGGTGACAATGATGACGGTGAGAAACCTTGGAGAGGAGGAAAGCAATGGATGTCGAGCGGGTCTAACATGATACTGTGAAAGTTCAATCCATAATGGATCCAACACAGTCGCGAGAGTCCAGTCCAAAGCGGATCCAACACAGCAGCGAGAGTCCCGTTCACAGCGGAGCCAGCAGGAAACCATCCTAAGCGGAGGCCGATCAGCAGCGCAGAGATGTCCCCAGCCGATACACTGGATTTCGCAATAGTAATTATTTTTTATCGTTGGAGAAAATGCTACATATGTCAAAATAATAATAATAAACCAAACGTCGGTGCAGTAATTTGATTTAGATATTTTTGTTTTCTTGAGAAATTGAAAATTAAGGGCTAGGGTCAGCTGTTGGCTTTATTTTTAAGTTATTGTGCTGTGATTTTACCAGCCCGGCCCACTTAGGAGTACATTTTCTTCCACGTGGCTCCTGGGTTTTATGAGTTGACACCCATGTCCTATCCCATTACAATTACATTATTGAAATTTATTGCCCATCACTCAACTACTGATTCCAGTACTCGTTTAAAAGTGTGTCATTACCATAGTAAAAGAACACGACCTTAAATCTACATGCTGCCGCTGGGTGACATCATACGCAAATACGGTGTTAGCTTTCACTGTTATGCTGATGACACCCAACTCTACATGCCCCTAAAGCTGACCAACACGCCGGATTGTAGTCAGCTGGAGGCGTGTCTTAATGAAATTAAACAATGGGTGTCCGCTAACTTTTTGCAACACAACGCCAAAAAAACGGAAATGCTGATTATCGGTCCTGCTAGACACCGAACTCTATTTAATAATACAACTCTAACATTTGACAACCAAACAATTAAACAAGACGACACGGTAAAGAATCTGGGTATTATCTTCGACCCAACTCTCTCCTTTGAGGCACACATTAAAAGCGTTACTAAAACGGCCTTCTTTCATCTCCGTAATATCGCTAAAATTCGCTCCATTCTGTCCACTAAAGACGCTGAGATCATTATCCATGCGTTTGTTACGTCTCGTCTCGACTACTGTAACGTATTATTTTCGGGTCTGTGTTGGATCCATTATAGATTGAACTTTCACAGTATCATGTTAGACCCGCTCGACATCCATTGCTTTCCTCCTCTCCAAGGTTCTCATAGTCATCATTGTCACCGATGTCCCACTGGGTGTGAGTTTTCCTTGCCCTTATGTGGGCCTACCGAGGATGTCGTGGTGGTTTGTGCAGCCCTTTGAGACACTAGTGATTTAGGGCTATATAAGTAAACATTGATTGATTGATTGATTAAATGGGAAAACTGCGTGGGTTTTTGCTCTGATGGCGCACAGACCATGGCAGGGTCAAGAAACGGGCTGCAAGTTCTAATAATGAGGGTTACGCCAAATGCGCATTGGACACATTGTGTCATTTACCGGGAAGCACTCGCGTCAAGGCAGCTCAGCCCCGAACTCAATGAGGTTTTAACAAATGTGAGCGCGGTAAATTTGATCAAAACACGAAAAGGTGGCGTTTTAATTAATTTATTATTGAATTTGATGCAAGTTATTTGTCTTCAGTAATGCGGACGTTGTACCGATCCGTTGTGGTGAAGAAGGAGCTGAGCCGGAAGGCAAAGCTCTCAATTTATCGGTCGATCTACGTTCCCATCCTCACCTATGGTCATGAGCTTTGGGTCATGACCGAAAGGATAAGATCACGGGTACCCTATCTCCCTTAGAGATAGGGTGAGAAGCTCTGCCATCCGGGAGGAACTCAAAGTTAAGCCGCTGCTCCTTCACATCGAGAGGAGCCAGATGAGGTGGTTCGGGCATCTGGTCAGGATGCCACGCGAACGCCTCCCTAGGGAGGTGTTTAGGGCACGTCCAACCGGTAGGAGGCCACGGGGAAGACCCAGGACACGTTGGGAAGACTATGTCTCCCGGCTGGCCTGGGAACGCCTCGGGATCCCCCGGGAAGAGCTAGACGAAGTGGCTGGGGAGAGGGAAGTCTGGGTTTCCCTGCTTAGGCTGTTGCCCCCGCGACCCGACCTCGGATAAGCGGAAGATGATGGATGGATGGATGGATGGCAAGTTATTTGATTTATTATTGAACTTGATGCAAGTTATACCACAGCTGCACATTTACTTTATTTATTTAATATTGAACTTGATGTTACTTTATGTTATTGAGTTTGAATGTACACAACTTGATGTTACTTGATGTTCAATAAATTTGAAAATGTTAAGCTTGGCATTAGCGTTCTGTTTGGGCGATGGGGGCAGGTGGGGCTTGAAAACTCCCCCTTGTCCAAAGTGGGGGATGACAAAAAAAGTTTGAGAACCACTGCCATAGCGGCTGAATATGACGTATACAGTAAATGGGTTGTACTTGTATAGCGCTTTTCTACCTTCAAGGTACTCAAAGCGCTTTGACACTACTTCCACATTCACACACTGACGGAGGGAGCTGCCATGCAAGGCGCCAACCTGCACCCATCAGGAGCAAGGGTGAAGTGTCTTGCTCAGGACACAACGGACGTGACGTGGTTGGTACTAGGTGGGGATTGAACCAGGGACCCTCGGGTTGTGCACGGCCACTCTCCCACTGCGCCACGCCGTCCCAAGTAACATATGTTTAATGTAACCTAAGATTTTTTGTGTGAAAATAAAGCCAATAATGCCATTTTTTGTGGTGCCCTTCTTTTGTAAAATTATCAAAATACATTTTAGTAGCAGTACCAAAATATTGGTATCGGGTCAACTCCAGATGCAAGCCAACAAAATACTTTTTTTTTTTAACTTATATCCAATATCGGAGCATTAACAACATACAGTACCTATTTCCATTGTAAAGTCCGATGTAGGCCACGCCCACTGCAAAAGCCAACCTTAATATCCCTCAATAAACTACTATTCCGGTAACTTCTTGCTATAAGCATGGGTGTCGAAATAAAAACCATAATGGCGCTGGTACCGATGTAAACATTAAGAACCAGAGGTGCTAAAAGAATGCGGACTCAGTGTCGGGTTCAAACACTGATGACATCTATTAAACGAGACAAGAAGCAAGGAATTAAACAGAGACAGAATCAAATCGGGCTCAATTTGAGGAGAAACGTCTGGGCGAAAGGTTGTACGGCACCTCTTTACGGCATAGCTCGGTTGATAGAGTGGCCGTGCCAGCAACTTGAGGGTTGCAGGTTCGATTCCCGCTCGTGCCATCCTAGTTACTGCCGTTGTGTCCTTGGGCAAGACACTTTACCCACCTGCTCCCAGTGCCACCCACACTGGTTTAAATGTAACTTAGATATTGGGTGTCACTATGTAAAGCGCTTTGAGTCACTTGAGAAAAGCGCTATATAAATATAATTCACTTCACTTCACTTTTTATTTGGATTTTGCCCGTTTACATAACTACAGCTGTTTCTAAAGGAATGGGGAGTATGTAAACAGCCACGGTTTTCGGTCACATTAACACGAAAGACAAAAGATGCCTCCGGCTTGGACTGGTCCTGGATCGAGCTTGAGCAGGTCTTGGATCACAATAGATAACCCCCCTCCCGTCTCCTCCTATCGTACACAGCGGAATTTTCCAAGCCGTTGGCTTAGTGTAACAAAGACAGCCTCTGTCTGCTCGCCGGAAGTTTCCGGAAACGGAAACTTTTGTGATAACTTACACATAATTATTCTAACACACAGTTACCTAGAACAAGCACTTGAAAGTGATATTGTGAAAGTAACGTTGTCCAAGTCAATTGGATCGAATCGTACCCAACCCTGTCAAATGATATGAAACCGGGTGTTAATCCCGAAAAGTATCATTTATTTAACACATAAACTTTAGTCTTAGGTCAGGCTGATTAGAAAAATAAGTACTACATTTAAGACTTTAAGGTTTTACTACTTACGTATAAAATACTACACGGTCTAGCTCCATCCTATCTTGCCGATTGTATTGTACCATATGTCCCGGCAAGAAATCGGCGTTCAAAGAACTCAGGCTTATTGGTGATTCCCAGAGCCCAAAAAAAGTCTGCGGGCTGTAGAGCGTTTTCTATTCGGGCTCGAGTACTCTGGAATGCCCTCCCGGTAACAGTTAGAGATGCTACCTCAGTAGAAGCATTGAAGTCCCATCTTAAAACTAATTCGTATACTCTAGCCTTTAAATAGACCTCCTTTTTAGACCAGTTGATCTGCCGCTTCTTTTCTTTACTACTCTGCCCCCCTCTCCTTTGTGGAAGGGGGGGCACAAGTCCAGTGGCCATGGATGAAGTGCTGGTTGTCCGGAGTCGGGACCCGGGGTGGGCCGCTCATCTGTGCATAAGTTGGGGACATTTCTGCGCTGCTGACCAGTCTCCACTTGGGATGGTCTCCTGCTGGCCCCACTATGGACTGGACCCTCACTATAGACTGGACTTTCACAATATTATGTTAGATCCACTATGGACTGGACTTTCACAATATTATGTTAGATCCACTATGGACTGGAGTTTCACAATATTATGTTAGATCCACTATGGACTGGACCCTCACTATGGACTGGACTCTCACACTATTATGTTAGATCCACTATGGACTGGACTTTCACACTATTATGTTAGATCCACTATGGACTGGACCCTCACTATGGACTGGACTCTCACACTATTATGTTAGATCCACTATGGACTGGACTTTCACAATATTATGTTAGATCCACTATGGACTGGACCCTCACTATGGACTGGACTCTCACACTATTATCTTAGATCTACTATGGACTGGACTTTCACAATATTATGTTAGAGCCACTATGGACTGGACTTTCACAATATTATGTTAGAGCCACTATGGACTGGACTCTCACACTATTATGTTAGATCCACTATGGACTGGACTTTCACAATATTATGTTAGAGCCACTATGGACTGGACTTTCACAATATTATGTTAGATCCACTATGGACTGGACCCTCACTATGGACTGGACTCTCACACTATTATGTTGGATCCACTATGGACTGGACTTTCACAATATTATGTTAGATCCACTATGGACTGGACTTTCACAATATTATGTTAGATCCACTATGGACTGGACTTTCACAATATTATGTTAGATCCACTATGGACTGGACCCTCACTATGGACTGGACTCTTACACTATTATGTTAGATCCACTATGGACTGGACTTTCACAATATTATGCTAGACCCACTCGATGTCCATTGCATCGGGTCTCCCCTAGAGGGGGGATGGGGTCACCCACATCTGCAGTCCTCTCCAAGGTTTCTCATAGTCATTCACATTGACATCCCACTGGGTTGTGAGGTTTTTCCTTGCCCTTTCGTGGGATCCGAGCCGAGGATGTCGTTGTGGCTTGTGCAGCCCTTTGAGACACTTGTGATTTAGGGCTATATGAATAAACATTGATTGATTGATATTCAAATATGAGCTGGACTTTCACAATATTATGATAGATCCACTATGGACTGGACTCTCACACTATTATGTTAGATCCACTATGGACTGGACTTTCACAATATTATGTTAGATCCACTATGGACTGGACTCTCACACTATTATGTTAGATCCACTATGGACTGGACTTTCACAATATTATGTTAGATCCACTATGGACTGGACTCTCACACTATTATGTTAGTTCCACTATGGACTGGACTTTCACAATATTATGTTAGATCCACTATGGACTGGACTCTCACACTATTATGTTAGTTCCACTATGGACTGGACTTTCACAATATTATGTTAGATCCACTATGGACTGGACCCTCACTATGGACTGGACTCTCACACTATTATGTTGGATCCACTATGGACTGGACTTTCACAATATTATGTTAGATTCACTATGGACTGGACGCTCACTATGGACTGGACTCTCACACTATTATGTTAGATCCACTATGGACTGGACTTTCACAATATTATGTTAGATCCACTATGGACTGGACCCTCACTATGGACTGGACTCTCACACTATTATGTTAGATCCACTATGGACTGGACTTTCACAATATTATGTTAGATCCACGATGGACTGGACTTTCACAATATTATGTTAGATCCACTATGGACTGGACCCTCACTATGGACTGGACTCTCACACTATTATGTTAAATCCACTATGGACTGGACTTTCACAATATTATGTTAGATCCACTATGGACTGGACCCTCACTATGGACTGGACTCTCACACTATTATGTTAGATCCACTATGGACTGGACTTTCACAATATTATGTTAGATCCACGATGGACTGGACTTTCACAATATTATGTTAGATCCACTATGGACTGGACCCTCACTATGGACTGGACTCTCACACTATTATGTTAAATCCACTATGGACTGGACTTTCACAATATTATGTTAGATCCACTATGGACTGGACCCTCACTATGGACTGGACTCTCACACTATTATGTTAGATCCACTATGGACTGGACTTTCACAATATTATGTTAGATCCACTATGGACTGGACTTTCACAATATTATGTTAGAGCCACTATGGACTGGACTCTCACTATTATGTTAGATCCACTATGGACTGGACTTTCACAATATTATGTTAGATCCACTATGGACTGGACCCCTCACTATGGACTGGACTCTCACACTATTATGTTAGATCCACTATGGACTGGACTCTCACACTATTATGTTAGATCCACTATGGACTGGACTTTCACAATATTATGCTAGACCCACTCGATGTCCATTGCATCGGGTCTCCCCTAGAGGGGGGATGGGGTCACCCACATCTGTGGTCCTCTCCAAGGTTTCCCATAGTCATTCACATTGACATCCCATTGAATTGTGAGTTTTTCCTTGCCCTTATGTAGTATCCGAGCCGAGGATGTCGTTGTGGCTTGTGCAGCCCTTTGAGACACTTGTGATTTACGGCTATATGAATAAATATTGATTGATTGATTTATTGATTTTGAAACATAACATGCAGCAAAACAAGGGAGTCATGGTGAAAATGAACGTGCATACAATTATTTTGCGCTAAAATGAATTAATATGTGTCTGAACTAAACTGTCAATAAAAATGTAAGTCAAATGAAAATACAGCTTTGACGCTTCAGTCGTAATTTTTGCGCCGAAAGAACTTATCTATAACTTGAACTCCAGACTTCTTCTGTTTGTTTGGTATTGTCACTACTGCCACCGGTGGTGGAAAGGTGTATTACAACAGATTTTTGGATGACCTATGTTTTAACCTTGTAACACCCATTGTTGTAAAATTACAACGTTACCTTTAACCATCCTAATAAACAATCTGTTGATTTGCAAATCATTTTCAACCCAAATTCAGTTGAATATGCTACAAAACCAACATATTTGATGTTCAAGCTGATAAACATGTTTTTTTTTTGTTGCAAATAATCATTAACTTTAGAATTTGATGCCAGCAACACGTGACAAAGAAGTTGGGAAAAATGGCAATGAATACTGATAAAATTGAGGAATGCTCATCAAACACTTATTTGGAACATTCCACAGGTGTGCAGGCTAATTGGGAACAGGTGGGTGCCATGATTGGGTATAAAAACAGCTTCCCAAAAAATGCTCCGTCTTTCACAAGAAAGGATGGGGCGAGGTACACCCCTTTGGCCACAACTGCGTGAGCAAATAGTCAAACAGTTTAAGAACAACGTTTCTCAAAGTGCAATTGCAAGAAATTTAGGGATTTCAACATCTACGGTCCATAATATCATCAAAAGGTTCAGAGAATCTGGAGAAATCACTCCACGTAAGCGGCATGGCCGGAAAACTAACATTAAATGACCGTGACCTTCGATCCCTCAGATGGCACCGTATCAAAAACCAAAATCAATCTCAAAAGGATATCACCACATGGGCTCAGGAACCCTTCAGAAAACCACTGTCACTAAATACAGTTTGTCGCTACATCTGTAAGTGCAAGTTAAAGCTCTACTATGCAAAGCGAAAACCATTCATCAACAACATCCAGAAACACCTGGGCTCGAGATCATCTAAGATGGACTGACGCAAAGTGGAAAAGTATTCTGTGGTCTGACGAGTCCACATTTCAAATTGTTTTTCGAACTTGTGGACGTCGTGTCCTCTAAGAACAAAGAGGAAAAGAACCATCTGGATTATTCTAGGCGCATACTTCAAAAGCCAGCATCTGTGATGGTATGGGGGTATGTTAGCGCCCAAGGCATGGGTAACTTACACATCTGTGAAGGCACCATTAATGCTGAAAAGTGCATACAGGTTTTGGAGCAACATATGTTGCCATCCAAGCAGCGTTATCATGGACGCCCCTGCTTATTTCAGCAAGACAATGCCAAGCCACATTCAGCGTGTGTTACAACAGCGTAAAAATAAGAGTGCGGGTACTTTCCTGGCCTGCCTGGAGTCCAGACCTGTCTTCTATTGAAAATGTGTAGCGCATTATGAAGCGTAAAATACGACAGCGGAGACCCCGGACTGTTGAACAACTGAAGCTCTACATAAAACAAGAATGGGAAAGAATTCCACTTTCAAAGCTTTAACAATTAGTTTCCTCAGTTCCCAAACGTTTATTGAGTGTCGTTAAAAGAAAAGGTGATGTAACACAGTGGTGAACATGCCCTTTCCCAACTACTTTGGCACGTGTTGCAGCCATGAAATTCTAAGTTTATTATCATTTGCAAAAAAAAATAAAGTTTATGAGTTTGAACATCAAATATCTTGTCTTTATAGTGCATTCAATTGAATATGGGTTGAAAATGATTTGCAAATCATTGTATTCCGTTTATATTTTTTACATTTAACACAATTTCCCAACTCGTCCTTATTTTGCAATAAAAAAAACCAAAGTAAGGTTTATGTCACATGAGCAAAAACAGTACTAAATGTCATTTTTCCAGTTACTCTGAATTTCAATACCATTCAATCAACTTGTGATTTTATGAATTTGGTTGCCCTGCGATGAGGTGGCGACTTGTCCAGGGTGGACGGATGGATGGATAATTCCGCTGGTAATCACAGTGTTAAAAATAACGTTCAAAATATAAAACATTCTCATGAATTCTAATCCATTCGTCCGTTTTCTACCCCACCTGTTCAAGAAGTCCCATTAATGGTAAGAAGTATTTATTATTGGTTAGCTACAGAATAACAATGTTATTAAAAAGAATAGGATACTTATTATACTCTAAAAATGTTGGTATTACTTAAAAATGTACGTTGTATTCAGTGTTAAAAAATATTATATGGCTCTCATGGAAATACATTTTAAAATGTTTGGATGAGAGACAGGTCTGGACTGCAGGCGGGCCAGGAAAGTACCCGCACTGTTTTTTTTACAAAGCCACGCTTTTGTAACACGTGCTGAATATGGCTTGGCATTGTCTTGCTGAAATAAGCAGGGGCGTCCATGAAAAAGATGGCAGCATATGTTGTTCCAAAACCTGTATGTACCTTTCAGCATTAATGGTGCCTTCACAGTTGTGTAAGTTACCTGTACCATCACAGATGCTGGCTTTTGAACTTTGCGTCGATAACAGTCTGGATGGTTCGCTTCCCCTTTGCTCTGGATGACCTGATGTTGAATATTTCGAAAAACTATTTGAAAATAGACTCGTCAGACCACAGAACACTTTTCCACTTTGCATCAGTCCATCTTGGATGATCTCAGGCCCAGAAAAGCCGGTGCCGTTTCTGGATGTTGTTGATAAATGGCTTTCGCTTTGCATAGTAGAGCTTTAACTTGCACTTACAGATGTAGCGACAAACTATATTTAGTGACAGTGGTTTTCTGAAGTGTTCCTGAGCCCATGTGGTGATATCCTTTAGAGATTGATGTCGGTTTTTGATACGGTGCCGTCTGAGGGATCGAAAGTCACGGTCATTCAACGTTGGTTTCCGGCCATGCCGCTTACGTGGAGTGATTTTTTTCAGATTCTCCTAACCTTTTGATATTATGGAGCGTAGATGTTGAAATCCCTAAATTTCTTGCAATTGCACTTTGAGAAACGTTGTTCTTAAACTGTTTGACTATTTGCTCACGCAGTTGTGGACAAAGGGGTGTACCTCGCCCCATCCTTTCTTGTGAAAGACTGAGCATTTTTTGGGGAAGCTGTTTTTATACCCAATCATGGCACCCACCTGTTCCCAATTAGCCTGCACACCTGTGGGATGTTCCCAATAAGTGTTTGATGAGCATTCCTCAATTTTATCAGTATTTATTGCCACCTTTCCCAACTTTTTTCTCACGTGTTGCTGGCATCAAATTCTAAAGTTAATGATTATTTGCAGAAAAAAAAACATGTTTATCAGTTTGAACATCAAATATGTTGTCTTTGTAGCATATTTAACTGAATATGGGTTGAAAAGGATTTGCGAATCATTGTATTCTGTTTATATTTACATCTAACACAATTTCCCAAATCATATGGAAACGGGGTTCGTACAACAAGTTATTGTATTTGTTACTTAAATTTTTTAAGTAATTTAATTAAGAGTGTCAAATGACCGTGAAATAATGAGCAGCATGGTGATATTATCAGTGCACGGAATATGGACATAAGTTTTTTTTGGTATGGAACATCCTCCTTTTAAGTCATTGAAATCAACCGAGTCGACGAATGGACTAAAAATAACGGTGACAAACTGAAGATGTATCTTTAAACGCCGTACATTTTCCAAAGATAAATGATGATACTTTTGGGAGAGGGTGGGGCGTGGTTTCATTTGCAGTCTGGGAATAACTCAAAAATGTAACATCTTGCAGAGGGACTCAACAAATGTGCAATAAATTTTACCGAGGACCAAAAGGAAG
>NC_084634.1:7335584-7383084 GCF_033978795.1 Nerophis ophidion | reverse complement strand
CATCTAAGACGGACTGATGCAAAGTGGAAAAGTGTTGTGTGATCTGACGAGTCCACATTTCAATTTTTTACGTTGTGACCTCCAGATCAAAGAGGAAAAGAACCATCCAGATTGTTCTCGGCGCAAAGTTTAAAAGCCAGCATCTGTGATGGTATGGGGGTGCATTAGTGCCGAAGGCATGGGTAATTTACACATCTGTGAAGGCACCATTAATGCTGAAAGGTACATACGGGTTTTGGAGCAACATATATTGCCGTCCAAGCAACGTTATCATGGACGCCCCTGCTTATTTCAGCAAGAAAATGCCAAGGTATGTGTTACAACAGTGTGGCTTCGTAGTAAAAGAGTGCGTGTACTAGACTGGCCTGCCTGCAGTCAAAGCAAAATGCTCAGTCTTTCACAAGAAAGGATGGGGCGAGGTACACCCCTTTGTCCACAACTGCGTGAGCAAATAGTCAAACAGTTTAAGAACAACGTTTCTCAAAGTGCAATTGCAAGAAATTTAGGGATTTCAATGTTGGTTTCCGGCCATGCCGCTTAAGTGGAGTGATTTCTCCAGATTCTCTGAACCTTTTGATGTTATTATTGACCGTAGATGTTGAAATATATGTCTGTGTATATATCTGTATATGTGTGTATATGTATGTATATGTAAATATGTGTATATATGTAAATATGTGTATATATGTATATGTATGTATATATGTATGTATATATATAAGTGTGTATCTATATATATATATATATATATATCAGGCAGGCCAGGAAAGTACCCGCACTCTTTTTTTTACGAAGCCACGCTGTTGTAACACGCGCTGAATGTGGCTTGGCATTGTCTTGCTGAAATAAGCAGGGGCGTCCATGGTAACGCTGCTTGGATGGCAACATGTTGCTCCAAAACCTGTATGTACTTTTCAGCATTAATGGTGCCTTCACAGATATGTAAATTACCCATGCCTTGGGCACTAATATACCCCCATACCATCACAGATACTGGCTTTTGAAGGATGTGCCTAGAATAATCCATATGGTTCTTTTCCTCTTTGTTCTTAGAGGACACGACATCCACAGGTTCGAAAAACAATTTGAAATGTGGACTCGTCAGACCACAGAATACTTTTCCACTTTGCGTCAGTCCATCTTAGATGATCTCGAGCCCAGAGAAGCCGGCAGTGTTTCTGGATGTTGTTGATGAATGGTTTTTGCTTTGCATAGTAGAGCTTTAACTTGCACTTACAGATGTAGCGACAAACTGTATTTAGTGACAGTGGTTTTCTGAAGGGTTCCTGAGCCCATGTGGTGATATCCTTTTGAGATTGATGTTGGTTTTTGATACAGTGAGGGATCGAAGGTCACGGTCATTCAATGTTGGTTTCCGGCCATGCCGCTTACGTGGAGTGATATCTCCAGATTCTCTGAACCTTTTGATGATATTATGGAGCATAGATGTTGAAATCCCTAAATTTCTTGCAATTGCACTTTGAGAAACGTTGTTCTTAAACTGTTCGACTATTTGCTCACGGAGTTGTGGACAAAGGGGTGTACCTCGCCCCATCCTTTCTTGTGAAAGACTGAGCATTTTTTGGGATGCTGTTCCCAATTAGCCTGCACACCTGTGGAATGTTCCAAATAAGTGTTTGATGAGCATTCCTCAATTTAATCAGTATTAATTGCCAACTTTCCCAACTTCTTTGTCACGTGTTTATTGAGTGTTGTTAAAAGAAAAAGTGATGTAACACAGTGGTGAACATGCCCTTTCCCAACTACTTTGGCACGTGTTGCAGCCATGAAATTCCAAGTTGATTATTATTTGAAAAAAAAAAAAAGTTTATGAGTGTGAACATCAAATATGTTGTCTTTGTGGCATATTCAACTGAATATGGGTTGAAAAGGATTTGCAAATGATTGTATTCTGTTTATATTTACATCTAACATAATTTCCTTACTTATATGGAAATGGGGTTTGTACATAAAAACAAATATGAATAAAATTCCCGTTACTGCAACGATAAAATCATCTGGCGCAAACTTTCAGCAATCATTCGTGTCCCTTGTTACATTCTTTAAAATAATTTCCGTGCCACCTGACCGGGGACACGCGGGTCAAGACGGTGGTTTCTGACGCTGGCGACTGCACGCCCTCGCCGGGATGTTGAAAGGAGCAGCGTCAGCTCGCATCAAGTCACTCGTGCTGCTCAGTGATTAATGTTTCAGAGGCTCTCAACAGCACCTGTGCTGTGGATCCGATTCGGTTTTTCAGCCTAAACCATGATCGGGAACATTCGGCATTGAACGTGAACGTTGTCGCATTTGCTGATAAGTTGATTGGTCAGAAGACGAGAGGGGCCGAATATGCACCCGTGTGACATTTAAACGTTTAAAAATAGCCAATGTGCTCATGCTCTTAACTGCATTTAATTAAGTAATGCGGACACACTTAAGAGCTTTTATGCTAATTAGTACTCCCGAGCACTGTCGCTACACATCTTTATGCGGTCTATACAATAACTATGTGCACTGACCTATTTCGTTATGCACACCTGTACATCTAATGAGATTCAAACCCTCTGCATAAAGAGGGTCATGTTGCTTCAAACATCCTCCAAAAATGATTTCTGCAAGAATGATTTTGGTATCGAAGTAAAGTGAGGAGGGTAGTAGACCTCGGTGGTTACTGTATACATTTTTTTGGGAAACAAACTTACTTTTCTATTAGATATCGGCCGATTATTACGATATAACATTAAACAATATTATATATATATTAGGCCTTAACGCAATAACGCATGTGATTCATTTAAAAAAATAAATAGCGTTATCAGAAATGCCATCCATCCATCCTCTCCCGCTTATCCGAGGTTGGGTCACGGGGGCAGCAGCCTAAGTAGGGAAGCCCAGACTCCCGAGGCGTTCCCAAGCCGGCCGGGAGACATGGTCTTCCCAACGTGTCCTGGGTCAAAACAACCTGGCGCCAACATATCTCTCCGACCTCCTTCAGCCTTACTGCCCCACTCGATCCCTAAGATCGGCCGATCAGCTGCTACTGACGGTCCCTGACACAAGGCTGAAGCTTAGAGGTGACAGAGCTTTCGCCGCGGCTGCTCCCAAGCTCTGGAACGACCTACCTTTGAGTGTTAGACAAGCCTCCTCTCTTCCTGTTTTTAAATCTCTCTTAAAAAAAACCAGATCCTGTTCTGTCTCCTTGTAATGTTTGTCTGATCTTCAAAGAGACTCCGGCTTATTAGTGATTCCTAGAGCCCAAAAAAAGTCTGCGGGCTATAGAGCGTTTTCCGTTCGGGCTCCAGTACTCTGGAATGCCCTCCCGGTAACAGTTCGAGATGCTACCTCAGTAGAAGCATTTAAGTCTCACCTTAAAACTCATCTGTATACTCTAGCCTTTAAATAGACCTCCTTTTTAGACCAGTTGATCTGCCGCTTCTTTTCTTTCTCCTATGTCCCCCCCTCCCTTGTGGAGGGGGTCCGGTCCGATGACCATGGATGAAACACTGGCTGACCAGAGTCGAGACCCAGGATGGACCGCTCGTCGGGACCCAGGATGGACCGCTCGCCTGTATCGGTTGGGGACATCTCTACGCTGCTGATCCGCTTGAGATGGTTTCCTGTGGACGGGACTCTCGCTGCTGTCTTGGATCCGCTTGAACTGAACTCTCGCGGCTGTGTTGGAGCCACTATGGATTGAACTTTCACAGTATCATGTTAGACCCGCTCGACATCCATTGCTTTCGGTCCCCTAGAGAGGGGGGGTTGCCCACATCTGAGGTCCTCTCCAAGGTTTCTCATAGTCAGCATTGTCACTGGCGTCCCACTGGATGTGAATTCTCCCTGCCCACTGGGTGTGAGTTTTCCTTGCCCTTTTGTGGGTTCTTCCGAGGATGTTGTAGTCGTAATGATTTGTGCAGTCCTTTGAGACATTTGTGATTTGGGGCTATATAAATAAACATTGATTGATTGATTGATTGATCTTGAATGGGATTGTGCTGAAAATTGTAATTTTCCTGAAGGAACTCTCCTGACGGAATAAATAAAGTACTATCTATCTATCTATCTACCCCTGTGGTAAATTTTAAATGTGCTTTATAAATAAAGTTGATTTGATTTGGTCTTCCCCGTGGCCTCCTACCGGTTGGACGTGCCCTAAACACCTCCCTAGGGAGGCGTTCGGGTGGCATCCTGACCAGATGCCCGAACCACCTCATCTGGCTCCTCTCGATGTGTAGGAGCAGCGGCTTTACTTTGAGTTCCTCCCGGATGGCAGAGCTTCTCACCCTATCTCTAAGGGAGAGCCCCGCCACCCGGCGGAGGAAACTCATTTCGGCCGCTTGTACCCGTGATCTTGTCCTTTCGGTCATGACCCAAAGCTCATGACCATAGGTGAGGATGGGAACGTAGATCGACCGGTAAATTGAGAGCTTTGCCTTCCGGCTCAGCTCCTTCTTCACCACAACGGATCGATACATGGTCCGCATTACTGAAGACGCCGCACCGATCCGCCTGTCGATCTCACGATCCACTCTTCCCTCACTCGTGAACAAGACTTCAAGGTACTTGAACTCCTCCACTTGGGGCAGGGTCTCCTCCCCAACCTCGAGATGGCACTCCACCCTTTTCGGGGCGAGAACCATGGACTCGGACTTGGAGGTGCTGATTCTCATTCCGGTCGCTTCACGCTCGTCTGCGAACCGATCCAGTGAGAGCTGAATAACCCGGCCGGATGAAGCCATCAGGACCACATCATCTGCAAAAAGCAGAGACCTAATCCTGCAGCCACCAAACAGGATCCCCCTCAACGCCCTGACTGTGCCTAGAAATTATTTCCATTAAAGTTATGAACAGAATCGGTGAAAAAGGTGATTAATCTCCGTTTCGTTATCAGAAATTAAAAGGAGATTAATCACATCCAGATTAACCCGGAAGACGGGTGCATTGTTACACGGTCTGTGATCGCCATTAGAGGCGGCCAATAAGAGAACTTTGGACTAAACTGAGGTAATTTCAATCAATCAATCATCAATCAATGTTTATTTATATAGCCCCAAATCACAAATGTCTCAAAAGACTGCACAAATCATTACGACTACAACATCCTCGGAAGAACCCACAAAAGGGCAAGGAAAACTCACACCCAGTGGGCAGGGAGAATTCACATCCAGTGGGACGCCAGTGACAATGCTGACTATGAGAAACCTTGGAGAGGACCTCAGATGTGGGCAACCCCCCGCCCTCTAGGGGACCGAAAGCAATGGATGTCGAGCGGGTCTAACATGATACTGTGAAAGTTCAATCCATAGTGGCTCCAAGACAGCAGCGAGAGTCCCGTCCACAGGAAACCATCTCAAGCGGATCAGCAGCGTAGAGATGTCCCCAACCGATACAGGCGAGCGGTCCATCCTGGGTCCCGACGAGCGGTCCATCCTGGGTCTCGACTCTGGACAGCCAGTACTTCATCCATGGTCATCGGACCGGACCCCCTCCACAAGGGAGGGGGGGACATAGGAAAAAGAAAAGAAGCGGCAGATCAACTGGTCTAAAAAGGAGGTCTATTTAAAGGCTAGAGTATACAGATGAGTTTTAAGGTGAGACTTAAATGCTTCTACTGAGGTAGCATCTCGAACTGTTACCGGGAGGGCATTCCAGAGTACTGGAGCCCGAACGGAAAACGCTCTATAGCCCGCAGACTTTTTTTGGGCTCTAGGAATCACTAATAAGCCGGAGTCTTTTGAACGCAGATTTCTTGCCGGGACATATGGTACAATACAATCGGCAAGATAGACTGGAGCTAGACCGTGTAGTATTTTATACGTAAGTAGTAAAACCTTAAAGTCACATCTTAAGTGCACAGGAAGCCAGTGCAGGTGAGCCAGTACAGGCGTAATGTGATCAAACTTTCTTGTTCTTGTCAAAAGTCTAGCAGCCGCAATTTGTTGCTACAAACGTACTCAGCATCGGTACTCAAGGACGGCGCCGATAGGATGAATGCTACGTCAACAACAAGTAGAGGAGAGCGCTACTCTGGCCGTTTTGCCTGCGCCAATCTTGTCAACAAAAGTAGCACAGCCTTTGCTAAACGGACAGCCGCCACATGTAAACCACTTAACATCTGTGAAGACCAAGTCCTTCAAGAAGATGTCACTCATATCACCACAGCTGGTTTTGTCGTACAATACCCTGGAGAGGCACAACTACAGCAAGGATGAAGCACCTGTACTACACAAACAAGAGCATCAAGTTGCAACTACCGGATGAATGGGAATTCATTTCGAAGACCCATATTGTCTTCTGAAAAGGTTTTGTTTAAACAACTGGTTAAACTACAGAAGGGTAAATAGTGCACTATGTTAAGTTATTTATGAGTGTGTTTACTAAATTATTGATTAGTAACTGAACTTTGTTTGCAATAGAATTGCAAAGACTTCCTGTCATCAAGTTTTGAGTAAATCAATGACTTGCAGTGTCCTGGGTTCAAATCCAGGCTCGGGATCTTTCTGTGTGGAGTTTGCATGTTCTCCCCGTGAATGCGTGGGTTCCCTCCGGGTACTCCGGCTTCCTCCCACTTCCAAAGACATGCACCTGGGGATAGGTTGATTGGCAACACTAAAATTGGCCCTAGTGTGTGAATGTGAGTGTGAATGTTGTCTGTCTATCTGTGTTGGCCCTGTGATGAGGTGGCGACTTGTCCAGGGTGTACCCCGCCTTCCGCCCGATTGTAGCTGAGATAGGCGCCAGCGCCCCCCGCGACCCCGAAAGGGAATAAGCGGTAGAAAATGGATGGATGGATGGATGGGTGTGAATGTGAGTGTGAATGTTGTCTGTCTATCTGTGTTGGCCCTGCGATGAGGTGGCGACTTGTCCAGGGTGTACCCCGCCTTCCGCCCGATTGTAGCTGAGATAGGCGCCAGCGCCCCCCGCAACCCCGAAGGGGAATAAGCGGTAGAAAATGGATGGATGGATGGATGGGTGTGAATGTGAGTGTGAATGTTGTCTATCTGTGTTGGCCCTGCGATGAGGTGGCGACTTGTCCAGGGTGTACCCCGCCTTCCGCCCGATTGTAGCTGAGATAGGCGCCAGCGCCCCCCGCAACCCCGAAAGGGAATAAGCGGTAGAAAATGGATGGATGGGTGTGAATGTAAGTGTGAATGTTGTCTGTCTATCTGTGTTGGCCCTGCGATGAGGTGGCGACTTGTCCAGGGTGTACCCCGCCTTCCGCCCGATTGTAGCTGAGATAGGCGCCAGCGCCCCCCGCGACCCCGAAAGGGAATAAGCGGTAGAAAATGGATGGATGGGTGTGAATGTGAGTGTGAATGTTGTCTGTCTATCTGTGTTGGCCCTGCGATGAGGTAGCGACTTGTCCAGGGTGTACCCCGCCTTCCGCCCGATTGTAGCTGAGATAGGCGCCAGCGCCCCCCGCGAGCCCGAAAGGGAATAAGCGGTAGAAAATGGATGGATGGATGGATGGGTGTGAATGTGAGTGTGAATGTTGTCTGTCTATCTGTGTTGGCCCTGCGATGAGGTGGCGACTTGTCCAGGGTGTACCCCGCCTTCCGCCCGATTGTAGCTGAGATAGGCGCCAGCGCCCCCCGCGACCCCGAAAGGGAATAAGCGGTAGAAAATGGATGGATGGATGGATGGGTGTGAATGTGAGTGTGAATGTTGTCTGTCTATCTGTGTTGGCCCTGCGATGAGGTGGCGACTTGTCCAGGGTGTACCCCGCCTTCCGCCCGATTGTAGCTGAGATAGGCGCCAGCGCCCCCCGCGACCCCGAAAGGGAATAAGCGGTAGAAAATGGATGGATGGATGGATGGATGGGTGTGAATGTGAGTGTGAATGTTGTCTGTCTATCTGTGTTGGCCCTGCGATGAGGTGGCGACTTGTCCAGGGTGTACCCCGCCTTCCGCCCGATTGTAGCTGAGATAGGCGCCAGCGCCCCCCGCGACCCCGAAAGGGAATAAGCGGTAGAAAATGGATGGATGGATGGATGGATGGGTGTGAATGTGAGTGTGAATGTTGTCTGTCTATCTGTGTTGGCCCTGCGATGAGGTGGCGACTTGTCCAGGGTGTACCCCGCCTTCCGCCCGATTGTAGCTGAGATAGGCGCCAGCGCCCCCCGCAACCCCGAAAGGGAAAAAGCGGTAGAAAATGGATGGATGGATGGATGGGTGTGAATGTGAGTGTGAATGTTGTCTGTCTATCTGTGTTGGCCCTGCGATGAGGTGGCGACTTGTCCAGGGTGTACCCCGCCTTCCGCCCGATTGTAGCCTGAGATAGGCGCCAGCGCCCCCGAAAGGGAATAAGCGGTAGAAAATGGATGGATGGATGGATGGGTGTGAATGTGAGTGTGAATGTTGTCTATTTGTGTTGGCCCTGCGATGAGGGGCGACTTGTCCAGGGTGTACCCCGCCTTCCGCCCGATTGTAGCTGAGATAGGCGCCAGCGCCCCCCGCGAGTCCGAAAGGGAATAAGCGGTAGAAAATGGATGGATGGATGGATGGGTGTGAATGTGAGTGTGAATGTTGTCTGTCTATCTGTGTTGGCCCTGCGATGAGGTGGCGACTTGTCCAGGGTGTACCCCGCCTTCCGCCTGATTGTAGCTGAGATAGGCGCCAGCGCCACCCGCGAGCCCGAAAGGGAATAAGCGGTAGAAAATGGATGGGTGTGAATGTGAGTGTGAATGTTGTCTGTCTATCTGTGTTGGCCCTGCGATGAGGTGGCGACTTGTCCAGGGTGTACCCCGCCTTCCGCCCGATTGTAGCTGAGATAGGCGCCAGCGCTCCCCGCGACCCCGAAAGGGAATAAGCGGTAGAAAATGGATGGATGGATGGATGGGTGTGAATGTGAGTGTGAATGTTGTCTGTCTATCTGTGTTGGCCCTGCGATGAGGTGGCGACTTGTCCAGGGTGTACCCCGCCTTCCGCCCGATTGTAGCTGAGATAGGCGCCAGCGCCCCCCGCGAGCCCGAAAGGGAATAAGCGGTAGAAAATGGATGGATGGATGGAATGACTTGCAGTTTAGTAAAACATTTGAAAAACACTCCACGATTGCATTTGCATCTAAATATTTTCTTAAACCAATGTTATTTTTGAAAGCAAAATAACCCGTGATCAATCATTATTAATCAATGCATTCATTAAAATAATTAATGAAGTAATTAAAGAAGCATGAGTAAGATGGCGCCGCTGCACACTTACATCCCACCATCATCATAGCCACCGAGAAGATCTTCTCCCCATCTGTGGTGGGAGCGATGTTCCCGAAGCCGATGGTGGTCAAGCTGGTCATGGTGAAGTAAAGCGAGGTGATGTAGAGAGAATCCTTGCCGGGACCGCCCTCCCATCGGCCAGAACCGCTGGCGTTGTAGCGGTACGGCGACCCGATGTTGATGGCCAGCTGGTACAGCCAGCTGTCCATCTTAATGGTGTTGGTGGCCTCGTCGATGACCTCGTAGTCTCCGATGCTGTACCTGGTCAGGAGAAGTCGGGAACCATTAGAGAATCATTTCCGAATAATTCTACGACCAGGAAAAAAAAAAATGTGTTTACCAGATGCAAGCCAGCCAGTGGGCCACCAGTCCAAAGACGCAGACCAGGAGAACTAGAACAGCAGCTCCATACTCCAGGTAGTGGTCCAGTTTCCGGGCCACCCGGCCCAAACGCAACAAACGGACCACCTTCAGGGAGCTGAACAGGCTGCTGATACCCTGAGGGGAGGACGGCAAAGACGTAATCAATAAATGATTCAATCAATCAATCAATCAATGTTTACTTATATAGCCCTAAATCACTAGTGTCTCAAAGGGCTGCACAAACCACTACGACATCCTCGGTAGGCCCACATAAGGGCAAGGAAAACTCACACCCAGTGGGACGTCGGTGACAATGATGACTATGAGAACCTTGGAGAGGAGGAAAGCAATGGATGTCGAGCGGGTCCAACATGATACTGTGAAAGTGCAATCCACAATGGATCCAACACAGTCGCGAGAGTCTAGTCCAAAGCGGATCCAACACAGCAGCGAGAGTCCCGTTCACAGCGGAGCCAGCAGGAAACCATCCCAAGCGGAGGCGGATCAGCAGCGCAGAGATGTCCCCGGCCGATACACAGGCGAGCAGTACATGGCCAACGGATCGGACCGGACCCCCTCCACAAGGGAGAGTGGGACATAGAAGAAAAAGAAAAGAAACGGCAGATCAACTGAGTCTATTTAAAGGCTAGAGTATACAAATGAGTTTTAAGGTGAGACTTAAATGAGTTTTAAGGTGAGACTTAAATGCTTAAATGTCGTTCTTTCTTTCCGTCTTGCCTATGGTGAGGGCGGTCGCATTTTTTTCCCGCTCCCTCTTCTCCCAACTTGCTCCTTTTGTTTTTGTCTTGTCTGAACTTTTTTGAAGCCTCTTTCTTTGCGCTGTCCTCAAATCGAAACATCAGGCATGGATATGACGAGCTGGACTCTCCACGCAATTGACAAAATCTTTTCGACGAGGATAAGAGGTTCGGGGGAGCCTGGGGTACGTGAGAGACTCCTGGGACAAATGGAGAATCATGTGCCTCTCAGTCCTTTCCAACGAGGACGTGGAAGACATCTACCTATTTGGAACCGTGATCGCGGGGCACTTGCTGATTGGGCTGGGCATTGCTCTGGTGTATCGTCCAATTCGTAAGACGATGGCAGCCACTCAAGTAGCCCAAAGGCTGTTCGTCGCAATGGATGGTTCGGGCAGGGCTGTGGGATCACAGACTTCGGCGATTTCTGAACTAAATCGTAGGATGGATCACATCATGGAGAAGCTTGCTGAAAAGGAAAATTGAATTGAATTTGAGAGTATCAAGCATGGACGAATAGAACAGACAAGTCGTTGTTTTTGTCTGCTCGAGAAAAAAAACATCCTAATCTACGATTTGACTCTCTCGAACGGCCTTGACGCAGGACCAGGCTGTTCTGAAAAACACCCACGAGGACGCCCCAACGATAGACGCTTTTGACCTCCCTCCCTCCTCAACGACACCTGGAGTCGAACTTTTGCAGATCGGCCTCGGTCTAAAAAACATTACATCATCACACCCAAGACAATTGGGCATACACGCACACACACCCCACGTCTTCACCACCACTTTTTCCCCTTGGGGTGATGGTTGGATGGCAGTGCTTCAAAGCAGCTTCGCCTTCCAGGGCCCCAACTCCCCGCCCCTCTGCTGCGAGTTTGTCATGATTAAATATAACGTGTTTATGTGTGCATTGCACAGAGGTTTTTTTCCACCCCAGACTAGGCCCCTTCAGGAGCCCAGTCTAGATTGTACCTTTTTTTACTCATTTTCTTTCCCAGCGTTTTACCTTTTCCCATCTTTTACGGGGTGCCTCGTAGCGACCTATCAGCATTCCTGTTCTGTAACCCCTTACACTGTTTGTTTGTCTAATCTTGAACGGGTTTGTGCTGTAAACAAAAATGTGGTTGTACTTGTTGCAATGACAATAATAGAATAGAATAGAAAGTACTTTATTGATACCTGGGGGAAATTCAGCACCACAGTTCGCTCACAATAGACAATAGTAATAATAAATAATATATAACATATATTATATATATAATATATGAATAGTACAAATATATTCTACATTTAAGTGCAGTCAAGGAACCTTAAAGACCTACCTACCTAGCTACGGCCGATTTGGAGTCTTCAAGTGAGCTGGCATGTTTTTGGACTGTGGGAGGAAGCCTGAGTACCAGGAAACAACACACACGCACACCAGGAGAACATGCAACCTGCACTCAAACACACCCAAACAGGGATCCGAACCCTCTGTAACGAGGATGTCCAATTAAATTCCAGTACTCTGGAATGCCCTCCCGGTAACAGTTCGAGATGCTACCTCAGTAGAAGCATTTAAGTCTCACCTTAAACCTCATCTGTATACTCTAGCCTTTAAATAGACCTCCTTTTTAGACCAGTTGATCTGCCGCTTCTTTTCTTTCTCCTATGTCCCCCCCCCCCTCCCTTGTGGAGGGGGTCCGGTCCGATGACCATGGATGAAGTACTGGCTGTCCAGAGTCGAGACCCAGGATGGACCGCTCGTCGGGACCCAGGATGGACCGCTCGCCTGTGTATCAGTTGGGGACATCTCTACGATGCTGATCCGCCTCCGCTTGAGATGGTCTCCAGTGGACGGGACTCTCGCTGCTGTCTTGGATCCGCTTTGAACTGAACTCTCGCGGCTGTGTTGGAGCCACTATGGATTGAACTTTCACAGTATCATGTTAGACCCGCTCGACATCCATTGCTTTCGGTCCCCTAGAGGGGGGGGGGGTTGCCCACATCTGAGGTCCTCTCCAAGGTTTCTCATAGTCAGCATTGTCACTGGCGTCCCACTGGATGTGAATTCTCCCTGCCCACTGGGTGTGAGTTTTCCTTGCCCTTTTGTGGGTTCTTCCGAGGATGTCGTAGTCGTAATGATTTGTGCAGCCCTTTGAGACATTTGTGATTTGGGGCTATATAAATAAACATTGATTGATTGATTGATTGATAAATTGTTTTGCGGGCCACATTTCCAGAAAGTCCAGGACCAGGAGGTTGGACTTTTCCCTTCACTATTAGTCTTTTTTGGTAGATTTTGGAGAACCAGCGTCCTCTACAGGGGACATTTGAATTTGATCCATTAATTTGATCCAAGTACTTTTCTACAAAAAAATCTAGTCAAAGACAGCACTCTGGTGCTGTCTAGTTTTTAGGAACCTGCGACATCTCACACGTTTTTCTTTTGCTGAACTCACCAGTTGAATAGCCCAAAAAGTGGGCGCCACACCCGCTGGCTCTGGCTCTGGCTCCCACACACACTGGGAGTCAAATGTTGTGGTGAGATTTCGTCTTCAAAATCGGATGGGCAATATGAGCCCATCAACACGGACGAATATGCGAGAATGACGTGATCACGTGACGGCAACAGACACACCTCTGGTACGAACCCACTCTGGCCATCCATCCATCCATCCATTTTTCTACCGCTTATTCCCTTTGGGGTCGCGGCCATATTTTCTTGAAGGTGGAAAAGTTACTTAGTGCCGCTTTAAATGATGAATAATCAACAACAAAAGTCAGGACGTAATACTCAAATTCATTTTCAGTGGCAGCTTGAAGCGTCAGACCATTTGTGGGTCCAGACTTCTTCAGAATCACCAATTTGGGCGAGAGTGTTGAAGCGTGAAGCGGCAGAGAGGAGCTAAAATGCTGTAAGTCTCGACTTTCAAGCGGGTCCATGGAGTCTCGTCAGTACCAGTTCTTGAATGGGATCAATTAAAGCCGGCGGAGAACGAGGAGGGGGATGTGCTCTTCCTCTCTTTGACGACGTGACATCCATCTTTGGAATGTTTTTTTTTCCCGTGGCGAGGGTTCTGTTGACTAAATATTTAGCTAGCGTGTCGTCTCCCGCTGTTGTGCTAATCCAAACGCTTAAATGGGTTCCGTGGAGCGTGAAACCCGCCTCGGGGTTCTGCCTCTCGTTCCCTTTTGTTCTCTTTCTGCGAGCCCGTTTTATTTTCGTCCGAGCGTGTTCACTGCCTCCACTCTGGCCCCTTTTTTTTGGAGACAAAAAAAAGAGGCTGTTTTGTGCGACCTTTTGCAGCACACGCCGACTGGAAAAGTCCCGTGTTGACGCTCCGGGCTCTCAGAGGGACTCGCGGTGACATCTTTGTGACGTCTCGTGAACGCTGACGCGGGAAGTGTCAGCTTCTCATGCCGTGAAACTTCAAATCAACTTCTCTTTAGCCTTTGGAATAATATTTGAACCATCGCTTTCAAGACGTTTACACATTTTTAAATGATTTCCCCAATTTTGGTCGGATCGTGAGATCGACAGGCGGATCGGTGCGGCCTCTTCAGCAATGCGGACGCTGTATCGATCCGTTGTTGTGAAGAAGGAGCTGAGCCGGAAGGCAAAGCTCTCAATTTACCGGTCGATCCACGTTCCCATCCTCACCTATGGTCATGAGCTTTGGGTTGAACTCACAACCTACCAATCTCAGGCTGGACAATCTAAGCACAAGGCCACTGAGTAGATAAATATGTAAGTAAGTAAATAAGAGCGCTAGACAGGAAATAAAACAAAATAAAAGCGCTAGACAGGAAATAAAGAGCAAATACAGGAACTCTAGAAAACAAAGTCCAAACCTGCCGTGACAGGTCCTGACACCCGAGCTGAAGAGAACTCATTATGAGAATACGCCAAAGGCCGCGTCAAAACTAAAAATAAACAACCTGCAGGGAAATCTCTGACGAACTGAAACCAAAACCACTAAGATGAATCTCTCCGTTTGTGAAACTGAAGGCTTCATCATTCTAGCACAGACTGGGCAATTATTTGGACTCGGGGGGGCCACATTTAGAGAAAAATATGTGTCTGGGGGGCCAGTATATCTATTTTTAGGAACACTAATACAAAACCTCACAATGCTAAAAACGTCATGACAGACCGCCTTAAAAAAACGTAATGGAATTTTACATTTTTCTATGAACGATAAAACATTGAATATTGACAAAATAAGAAGGTCACACCCCTTTTCCATCGACATATTTTACAATCAAGTGAAATGCGACAAAAATGCAACAAATAGTGAAATATGAACGCAAAAGGGTACAAAACAAACCCACCTACAATCTGATAGATCTGCTATATCACTAAACTTTAGAACTTTGTTGTGAAAAGCTCCTTCCACGCCTGTGGAAACGCTTCCCACCCACACTGCTTGGTGCCTCGTCTGAGCTGCTGTGACGTCGATTACCATAGCAACTAATTAGATGACCATAGTAAATAATTAGATGACCATAGTAACTAATTAGATGACCATAGCAACTAATTAGATGACCATAGCAACTAATTAGATGACCGTAGCAACTAATTAGATGACCGTAGCAACTAATTAGATGACCATGGTAACTAATTAGATGACCATAGCAACTAATTAGATGACCATAGTAACTAATTAGATGACCGTAGCAACTAATTAGATGACCGTAGCAACTAATTAGATGACCATAGCAACTAATTAGATGACCATGGCAACTAATTAGATGACCATAGCAACTAATTAGATGACCATGGCAACTAATTAGATGACCATGGTAACTAATTAGATGACCACAGTAACTAATTAGATGACCATGGTAACTAATTAGATGACCATAGCAACTAATTAGATGACCATAGCAACTAATTAGATGACCATAGAAACTAATTAGATGACCATGGTAACTAATTAGATGACCATAGTAACTAATTAGATGACCATGGCAACTAATTAGATGAGCATGGTAACTAATTAGATGACCATAGCAACTAATTAGATGACCATAGCAACTAATTAGATGACCATGGTAACTAATTAGATGACCATAGCAACTAATTAGATGACCATAGCAACTAATTAGATGACCATAGTAAATAATTAGATGACCATAGTAACTAATTAGATGACCATAGCAACTAATTAGATGACCATAGCAACTAATTAGATGACCATGGTAACTAATTAGATGACCATGGTAACTAATTAGATGATCATAGCAACTAATTAGATGACCATGGTAACTAATTAGATGACCATAGTAACTAATTAGATGACCATGGCAACTAATTAGATGACCATGGTAACTAATTAGATGACCATAGCAACTAATTAGATGACCATAGCAACTAATTAGATGATCATAGTAACTAATTAGATGACCATTGTAACTAATTAGATGACCATGGTAACTAATTAGATGACCATAGCAACTAATTAGATGACCATAGCAACTAATTAGATGACCATAGCAACTAATTAGATGACCATTGCAACTAATTAAATGACCATGGCAACTAATTAGATGACCATGGTAACTAATTAGATGACCATAGCAACTAATTAGATGACCATAGCAACTAATTAGATGACCATAGCAACTAATTAGATGACCATAGAAACTAATTAGATGACCATAGCAACTAATTAGATGACCATAGCAACTAATTAGATGACCATAGTAACTCATTAGATGACCATAGCAACTAATTAGATGACCATAGCAACTAATTAGATGACCATAGAAACTAATTAGATGACCATAGCAACTAATTAGATGACCATAGTAACTCATTAGATGACCATGGCAACTAATTAGATGACCATGGTAACTAATTAGATGACCATAGCAACTAATTAGATGACCATAGCAACTAATTAGATGACCATAGTAACTAATTAGATGACCATAGCAACTAATTAGATGACCATAGCAACTAATTAGATGACCATGGTAACTAATTAGATGACCATAGGAACTAATTAGATGACCACAGCAACTAATTAGATAACCATAGCAACTAATTAGATGACCACAGCAACTAATTAGATAACCATAGTAACTAATTAGATGACCATAGCAACTAATTAGATGACCATGGTAACTAATTAGATGACCATAGGAACTAATTAGATGACCACAGCAACTAATTAGATAACCATAGCAACTAATTAGATGACCACAGCAACTAATTAGATAACCATAGCAACTAATTAGATGACCACAGCAACTAATTAGATAACCATAGTAACTAATTAGATGACCATAGGAACTAATTAGATGACCATATTAACTAATTAGATGACCATAGTAACTAATTAGATGACCATAGTAACTAATTAGATGACCATAGCAACTAATTAGATGACCATAGTAACTAATAAGATGACCATAGCAACTAATTAAATGACCATAGCAACTAATTAGATGACCATAGTAACTAATTAGATGACCATAGCAACTAAGATGACCATAGCAACTAATTAGATGACCATAGCAACTAATTAGATAACCATAGCAACTAATTAGATGACCATAGTAACTAATTAGATGACCATAGTAACTAATTAGATGACCATAGCAACTAATTAGATGACCATAGTAACTAATTACATGACCATAGTAACTAATTAGATGACCATAGTAACTAATTAGATGACCATAGCAACTAATTAGATGACCATAGTAACTAATTACATGACCATAGTAACTAATTAGATGACCATAGCAACTAGTATATCATCCAAAAGTGCAGATTCCAACCTTTGAAATACTTTGCATAGTTGAAGACTTACAGTCATTAGAAAACATGAGTGCACATCATAATGGCAGCTACACTTTCCATTTTAAAGATGTAAAAAAAATATTTGAGAATGTCCGGAGGGCCAGATTGAAAAGCTTAACGGGCCGCATGTGGCCCCCGGGCCTTAATTTGCCCAGGTCCGTTCTAGCACGACCAGCAGTACCTGGTACTGGATCAGGATGCTGACGCCTCACAACTCCCAAGTGCCTGGACATGAACTCCCTTTGGAGGAGCGGCGGTGGACCCGCACTCACAGGTTGCATCACCTGGTGGTGTGTGTGGCGTGCACGTGTTGTGTGGAGGTTGTAGAGGAGAGTTCACTCCTCACACACAAGGCGGAGGAACGCTTCCACCAAAAAAGAAAAACTGCGTCTAAGAAGCTAAAACCACCAACAGACCACTTTTTCACCCTCCTACATCATGTCAGTGAGGCGGTGAAGCTCTGCACACCTGCCACGCTAACGAGGGGCGGAGTCAAGCAGCAGTGGGAGGGGTCACATGGACCAGCTTGTGCACTTTCTTGGCACACGTTCATCCTCTTTCTGCGGTGCCTTCAAGTTCGGCACACAACGCACACAAACACAGCGCCCCTTTCTCTCGCTCTTAAAAGTCAGGTAACCATAGCAACAGATATCAACACCAGGAATTCATCCAAACCTTTCATGCCACTGTTACCCTCCCCTGGATTTGACCATGAGCAATGTTGATTATGCGTTAGGAGAGTAATAACACGCCTTCGTCACGTTTCGGTTCGATGCCTCGGTTTTAGGGTCAAAGTTTGTTTTGGGTCCAGTAAGAGAACAAATGCAGATCATAAAACTTCTTAGCATGTGTGTGTGTGTGTATACATATACATATACATATATATATATATATATATATGTGTATATATATATATATATATATATATATATATATATATATATATATATACATACATATATAGACAGACATATTTCCATATATACACATACATATATCCATACATACAGTATATACATACCGTATTTTCTTGAATTGCCGCATGGCATATAGTATGCGCCTGCCTTGAATTACTGCCGGGTCAAATTTGCTTCCCAAAATAATTAGCGCATGCTTAGTATTACCGCCTGGTCAAACTTGTGACGTCACGAGTGAGACTTCCCTTGTCATCATTTTCAAAATGGAGGAGGCTGATTTCAATACCGGTAATTTGAAATTGCATAAAGGGAAGAAGATTAAGAGCTATTCAGTAGGATTTAAGGTCCAAGCTTACATCCCACTCAAATTTTTACTGCATACCTTTGGTAAGTGCCGGAGTGAGAAGAGGTTTTAAAATAATTCGCGCGTGCTTACTTTTACTGCATGCCTTTGGTAAGCGCAGGAGTGAGAAGAGGTTTTAAATTAATTAGTGCCCCGGCGGCAATTCAAGGAAATACGGTATATGTATGTATATATACATACATATATATGTAGATATATACGTATATACATGTATAGATATATACATGTACATTTATTTATATATGTATGTATATATATATATATATATATATACATATATATACACACACACACATACATGTATACATATATATACATATATAATTAAATGTATTTGTGTTTGTGTGTATTATTGTGTACATATATACATACATGCATACCCATACATATATATATATACATATATATAAATAAAAAATAATGGGAGGCGGAGTTTATATACATACACACACACACACGTATACACACACGGGCTTGGGCAATAACAAGTACGAGTGTAAAGCTCACTCCCGGACACATTAAGAGTCATGCTAGACAACAAGCCAACAGCTCAGGGTATGGGCTCGTTGTCTAGCACGCTGGACTCTTGATCCATGTGGGTTACAAGTGCAGACTCATAGTGTGTGTTAGGCTTTTAACACGTACCTCGTCGACGTTCTCGAAGGCGTTGATGATGTCATAGGGGAGGCAGGACAGCAGGTCGATGACAAACCAGGTCTTCAGGTAGTTCATGCGGATCAGCTTGGGGTCGGAGATGACCTCACCGCCGGGCCCCACGAAGGTGGTGTGGAAGTTGAGGACGATGTCCACCAGAAAGATGACGTCCACCACGCTGTCCAGCACCAGCCAGGCGATGTTGTTCTGCTTGGTCTTGAAGGAGACGTTGTAGGGCACCATGATGGCCGTGTAGAAGGTGAGGATGAGGATGACCCAGTCCCAGGTGGTCTTGAAGGTGCAGTAGTGCAGGATGATGTGGGGCGGCGTCTTGGGGGCCTCCTGCTTGTACTGAGGGAGGATGTCCGAGTTGAGCTGCAGGACCTGCAAGTCATCACAACGCTCGCGTCAGGACCCACTTTCTCCAGCAACACCCAGGACACACCACTAGGCGGCGGTATGACTTCCTGTTTGACCGACCTTTTACAGTGCTTCGCGTCCCTTTACGCTTGTCAAATGTGTCATGAAACGTTCCACCCTGGAACAGACTATTTCTATTTACTGAACCTTTTTGACCTTGGGGCCCAACTTTTCCACTACAGAGAGGCCCGAGACCCACTGAAATACTAAAACTGAATCGGTCATCTTACCCTTGATTTTATTCTAATTCAGGGCTTCCGGCAGCCTTTTGGTGTTAAGGCGGCCGCTTTAACATTAAAGAGCCACCGCCTAAACTAAAGTCTTCACAAGCTGCTCCGCTTAGTTCTGCCTCTGGCTCTGTCAATACGTCTCTGCAACACCCAGCATTGTCCCACCCACAGAACCATCTGACTGGTTACATGCAGAGCAGCAACAGCCAATCAGCATAGTGTATTCAGAGTGCTCCTTCTGTGGATTAAGCAGAAAGGTGTTTAGCAGAAAAGGCAGCGGACTCTCCCCAAATTATAACACTTCCAAGTCAACTTCTAGTAACATCACAATGAGCCCGTAACGTTCTAGAAACACAAGCGAGCCGGCAACTTGAGGGTTGCAGGTTCGATCCCTGCTTTCGCCATCCTAGTCTCTGCCATTGTGTCCTTGGGCAAGGCACTTTATCCACCTGCTCCCAGTGACACCCACACTGGTTTAAAATGTAAAAATTGGATATTGGGTTTCACTATGCAAAGCGCTTTGAGTCACTAGAGAAAAAGCGCTATATAAATATAATTCACTTCACTTCACTAAGCGGCAGCTCAGCTCGCTCGTAGTCCGTAAGGTGAAGGCTAATTAAAATTTAGTGTAACGCTAGCTCACTCTGCGGTGTGTGCGTGTGTGTTACGGACGGCAAGGCCCTGTCTGCCAGAGAGAAAGACACGCAATATTGACCCCCGGTTAACAACTAAGTTATTTCACTTTACCTTTTTCTGTGTTGAAGCAGCAAAAAGGGACATTAGGTTAAATGAAGAGTTACTGTCTCTGATAGTTGATATAATAATGTAAGTGCATCATAAAGCCTACATCAATGGTTCCCAAACTTTTGCAGGCTGCCCCCCCACAGACACATATGGAAACAAACACCTCTTTCTTGATATTTGGTATGCTGCAATTTGAAAAGAGAAAGGTTAAACACAAATGTGTATTTCACAAATAAAACCCAATTTAGTAAACCAATTTATTTTTTAGCAGTTTTAACTGTTTCAGCAACATAGAATGGTAAATAAACATTCCACCAGTAACCTTCATTGTCTCACACTTAATATTAATGGGATGGATGTGCTTGGTGCAGGGACATAAGCTTCTCAACATCAGGCTGGAACTCATTAAGAAGAAGACGTAGATCCCCGCGGTCGGTAATTTTCAGTCGGTTTCTTTGCTTGGAAAGAAGCAAGGCGACTGCACTGAAGCCCCGTTCTACTAAATATGATGTTGGCGTGTGGTAACCGAACCCTGATGCGTCGTCCACTGACTCGTCCTGCTGCACGTGTTGTGTACAAATCGTCAAACAAACGTTCGAACTTCTGACTTCGGACTGCCGCCCCCCTACCACCCCCTTCTTCCTCACCGCCCCCCCAGACCTTTCCACCGCCCCCAGGGGGGCGGTACCGCCCACTTTGGGAACCACTGGCCTACATGAACTCCATGGTGTTCAGGGATGAATAGTCTCTCCTATTACTATAGTACTATTTTTTTCAGCTATAGTTACATTAATCATTAGTAATGTAGCAGCCTAGTTTTGAATGGCAGGGTCCCTGCTATCCCATGTTGATATAAATATAACATTTACATAACAAAAATCAACTACAGGATTCCCAAATGCTGTAATAAATTAAGCACGATGAGTTGAACATGTGTCGGCATGTGGGCCCACTTTTAACTCTTTTTTTTCCACACGCTTATTGCAAACGCTTACTTACAGTAAGTCATTAATTTGACTTTGTAAGTCATTATTTTAGTAGCTCAGGTAACTTGGACTGTTTTGTTCTTACTTTACGAAAAATGTCGTATATCGCCATTCAGAAAATGGAGCGGAAAACACAGCAAAAAGTTCGCCACGGTCTGTAGTCTATTGCCCAGTCTGTAGTCTATTGTGGTGGCAGCGATGAGGTGGATAGGTGACACCGATCCTTACACCCACCGACCCCCTTCCTCGGAACCCTCCTCCTGGAGAGTCACCACCTTAACTAACACATTTTCTGGGGGAAACACTGTAATTTAATAATTATTTATAACCTACTTACAGTTTAACAGGATAAACCCTGTCAAATGATATAAAAATGATATGTTTATCACTAATTATTTTTATTATGAAGGCTTGGGTCAGGCTGATTACAAAAATGAAGACTAATCAAATATACTGCAAAAGAAAAGTAAAGAAAAATAAATGTACGTACAATTAAGCATTGCTAAAATGAATAAATTCTAACTAAATTAATCAATAATTATAACAAAAAATCCATCCATCCATTTTCTACCGCTTGTCCCTTTTGGGGTGGCGGGGGGTGCTGGAGCTTATCTAAGCTGCATTCGGGCGGAAGGCGGCGTACACCCTGGACAAGTCACCACCTCATCACCGGGCCAACACAGATAACTAAAACATTACTATTATTATTATTCATAACTTTAACAATATAACAATGTACAGTGGGGCAAAAAAGTATTTAGTCAGCCACCGATTGTGCAAGTTCTCCCACTTAAAATGATGACAGAGGTCTGTAATATTCATCATAGGTACACTTCAACTGTGAGAGACAGAATGTGAAAAAAAATTCCAGGAATTCACATTGTAGGAATTTTAAACACTTTATTTGTAAATTATGGTGGAAAATAAGTATTTGGTCAAGCATTCAAAGCTCTCACTGGCTCAAAATCTCACGATACATGGCCCCATTCATTCTTTCCTTAACACGGATCAATCGTCCTGTCCCCTTAGCAGAAAAACAGCCCCAAAGCATGATGTTTCCACCCCCATGCTTCACAGTAGGTATGGTGTTCTTGGGATGCAACTCAGTATTCTTCTTCCTCCAAACACAACGAGTTGAGTTTATACCAAAATGGATACATGGATGATACAGCAGAGGATTGGTAGAATGTCATGTGGTCAGATGAAACCAAAATAGAACTTTTTGGTTTAAACTCAACTTGTCGTGTTTGGAGGAAGAAGAATACTGAGTTGCATCCCAAGAACACCATACCTACTGTGACGCATGGGGGTGGAAACATCATGCATTGGGGCTGTTTTTCTGCTAAGGGGACAGGACGATTGATCCGTGTTAAGGAAAGAATGAATGGGGCCATGTATCGTGAGATTTTGAGCCAAAACCTCCTTCCACCATAATTTACAAATAAATTATTTAAAATTCCTACAATGGGAATTCCTGTATTTTTTTTCCACATTCTGTCTCTCACAGTTAAAGTGTACCTATGATGAAAATTACAGACCTCTGTCATCATTTTAAGAGGGAGAACTTGCACAATCGGTGGCTGACTAAATACTTTTTTTGCCCCACTGTATATCCATCCATCCATTTTCTACCGCTTATTCCCTTTTTTGGGGTCGCGGGGGGGCGCTGGCGCCTATCTCAGCTACAATCGGGCGGAAGTCGGGGTACATGTTTCATAAAATACAAACACCACTTTAGTCATAATTTTTGCACTTGACCTGCTGACTTTAGTTCCTTCCTTCCTTCCTGAGGAGGCATCATTCCAATAAAAATCAACATGTCGTCATGAGAAAAAGAAAAAAAAGTGTGACGGCGGCACACACCTCCATCAAACAACAGCCATGAATAAAGCAAGACCTTTCCGTCTCTCGTGGTGGTTGTTCTACAGTTTCACAATCCTCCGACACAAGACACAGGCGTGAAACATTGATGACGCTGCGGGAAAGACGGCCGGCGTGCGTCCGCGGTGCAAAAAGTGTGTAATGGTGTTTTAAGTCCGCGTGTTCAGTCGGCGGCGGTAAAGTGGTTGAAATGTAGCGGTAAATGTTTCATAAGACGGTTTAGTTGTGCGGAAATAATGAAAAGAGCAGGGAGGTTTTTCAGTCATATGGTGCTGTTCGTTAAAATTAGCAACAGCTAAATACCTTTGTGTCTTTATTTACTTATTGGTACCAAATATAACTACTCAGTGGTTCGAGGGTCTGCCCTGAGATGGGTAGGTTGTGAGTTCAAACCCCGGCCGAGTCATACCAAAGACTGTAAAAAGGGGACCTGTTACCTCCCTGCTAGGCATTCAGCATCAAGGGTTGGAATTGGGGGTTAAATCAGCAAAAAGTAATACCGGGCGTGGCCACCGCTGCTGCTCACTGCTCCCCTCACCTCAATACAATAGAATGGGTCAAATGCAGAGGACGAATTTCACCACACCTATGTGTGTGTGGAACTTAGGGCTGGCCGATATACTCGATATATTGCGGGTTTGTCTCTGTGCGATATAGAAAAGGACTATATCGTGATATTCGAGGACACGTTCTCACGCAGTTGCTTTTAGCTGCGGGCGTTACACTACAAGCTCCTCCCACTCTTTCCTGTCTCTCCTTCTCGCAGACGGCAAGCGCACCTTCTTACATACGTCACATACGTACACGCCCTCGAGGAGCAGAGAGGAGGCAGCATGGGTGACGTTAGCTGTGGTGCTAGCGGAGCCGTGCGAGTGGTAATACGAAGTGAAGTGAATTATATTTATATAGCGCTTTTCTCTAGTGACTCAAAGCGCTTTACGTAGTGAAACCCAAATATTTAAATGATAAATAAATGATAAATGGGTTGTACTTGTATTGCGCTTTTCTACCTTCAAGGTACTCAAAGCGCTTTGACACTACTTCCACATTTACCCATTCACACACACATTCACACACTGATGGAGGGAGCTGCCATGCAAGGCGCCAACCAGCACCCATCAGGAGCAAGGGTGAAGTGTCTTGCTCAGGACACAACGGACGTGACGAGGTTGGTTCTAGGTGGGATTTGAACCAGTGACCTTCGGGTTGCGCACGGCCACTATCCCACTGCGCCACGCCGTCCCTTTTAAGTTACATTTAAACCAGTGTGGGTGGCACTGGGAGCAGGTGGGTGAAGTGTCTTGCCCAAGGACACAACGGCAGTGGCTAGGATGGCAGAAGAGGGAATCGAACCTGCAACCCTCAAGTTGCTGGCACGGCTGCTCTACCAACCGAGCTATACGAGAGAAAGAAGTTGCCGATCCGGTGACAAATGAAGGAAGAATTAATTCCCAAGAGAATCAGCAGGGGGTCCATCGTCCGGCGGTGGTTTGGCGTCAAGCGGGAAGATGTCGAACAGACAACCGGAATTTGTCAAGAGTGGGGCGAAAACGTTGCTACAGAAAGTAGCATCATTGCTGATTTAGGGGCGGCATGGTGTAGTGGGTAGAGCGGCCGTGCCAGACACCTGAGGGGTTGCAGGTTCGCTTCCCATCCATTGACATCCAAATCGCTGCCGTTGTGTCCTTGGGCAGGACACTTCACCTTCGCCCTCAGTGCCGCTCACACTGGTGAATGAATGATAGATGGTGGTCGGAGGGGCCGTAGGCGCAAACTGGCAGTCACGCTTCCGTCAGTCTACCCCAGGGCAGCTGTGGCTACTGATGTTGCTTACCACCACCAGGTGTGAATGAATGATGGGTTCCCACTTCTCTGTGAGCGCTTTGAGTGTCTGGTAAATAAAAAGCGCAATATAAATCTAATCCATTATCCATCCATCCATCCATCCATTTTCTACCGCTTATTCCCTTTCGGGCTCGCGGGGGGCGCTGGCGCCTATCTCAGCTACAATCGGGCGGAAGGCGGGGTACACCCTGGACAAGTCGCCACCTCATCGCAGGGCCAACACAGATAGACAGACAACATTCACACACTAGGGCCAATTTAGTGTTGCCAATCAACCTATCCCCAGGTGCATGTCTTTGGAAGTGGGAGGAAGCCGGAGTACCCGGAGGGAACCCACGCATTCACGGGGAGAACATGCAAACTCCACACAGAAAGATCCTGAGCCTGGATTTGAACCCAGGACTGCAGGACCTTCGTATTGTGAGGCAGACGCACTAACCACTCTCCCACCGTGAAGCCCTAATCCATTATCATTATTATTATTATCAACATGTGGCATCATTTGAAAAGTCACCTGCTAGAGAATGAAGAGTGCTTACTCCGCATGTCAACATCCCTGTTAGGTGCCACACGCCCACACCGCCAAAATGACGAGGCAACCATTTCCAGATCGACACCGTACGAAAAAAATAGTCAACGACAATAGGAAATAATGTCCGCAGGAACTCCCACATAGCGAAGGACGAACACTATTTGATTTCCTTTTATATAGCTAATTTTTTCATTTCACACTTATTGAGATGTCTTGTGTGACATCATGCACAAAAGTGCACTTTATTTGTTTGAAACAATTGCAGTGGCGTTCTGTACAGAAACTGCACTTTAATTTAGTGTTGTTTTGATATGTCATCTTAGTGACATCATGCACAAAAGTGCACTCATAGCTTGTTTTAAAGGCCTACTGAAAGCCACTACTACCCACCATGCAGTCTGATAGTTTATATATCAATGATGAAATATTAACATTGCAACACATGCCAATACGGACCTTTTTAGTTTACTAAATTGCAATTTTAAATTTCTCGGGAGTTTCTTCTTGAAAACATCGCATAATGATGACGTGTACGCTTGACGTCACGGGCTGTTAGGAAATATGAGCGCTGCACACACACACAGCTAAAAGTCGTCTGCTTTAACCGCGTAATTACACAGTATTTTGGACATCTGTGTTGCTGAATCCTTTGCAATTTGTTCAATTAATATTGGAGAAGTCACAGTAGAAAGATGGAGTTGGGAAGCTTTAGTCTTTAGCCACACAAACACACGGTGATTCCTTGTTTAAAATTCACGGAGGTGAAACATTACTATGGATCCCGACCACTTGTCAACCAGCAGGTTTCGGTGAGAAATTTGTGGTAAAAAGTCGCTTCTTACCGGGGATCAGCTGAGCTTGTGCTGCCCATAAAGCTGCCGTCGACTTCGCGTCAACACACCCGTGGACACACACCTCCGACTATCAGGTACTATTAAACTCACTAAAACACTAGCAACACAATAGAAAGATAAGGGATTTCCCAGAATTATCCTAGTAAATGTGTCTAAAAACATCTGAATTCGTCCCAATGCAATCACATTTTTTTGTTATTTTTTCTAGTCCGTCGCTATCAATATCCTCAAACACGAATCTTTCATCCTCGCTCAAATTAATGGAGAAATTGTCGTTTTCTCGGTCCGAATAGCTGTTTTTGTTGGAGGCTCCCATTAAAAACAATGTAAAAATATGTGAGGAGCCATCAACATGTGACGTCATCGTCTGCGACTTCCGGTAGAGGCAGGGCTTTTCTGTTAGCACCGAAAGTTGCAAACTTTATCGTGGATGTTCTCTACTAAATCCTTTCAGCAAAAATATGGCAATATCGCAAAATGATCAAGTATGTCACATAGAATGGACCTGCTATCCCCGTTTAAATAAGAACATCTCATCTCAGTAGGCCTTTAAAATGTCTCTGATAATCTTGCACGTTCTGTTTTGGAAATGACATGAGTGTTTGTGCCACTGCTTGATAACTGTTTAATAAATACACTTTTAGTTGTGATTTCCCTCTCTGCATGAAAGTTTAAAAGTAGCATATATTAATGCAGTATGAAGAAGAATGTTTTAATGTAGACACATAGAATCATCATACTGCTATCTTGCCGATTGTATTGTACCATATGTCCCGGCAAGAAATCTGCGTTCAAAAGACTCCGGCTTATTAGTGATTCCTAGAGCCCAAAAAAAGCCTGCGGGCTATAGAGCGTTTTCCGTTCGGGCTCCAGTACTCTGGAATGCCCTCCCGGTAACAGTTCGAGATGCTACCTCAGTAGAAGCATTTAAGTCTCACCTTAAAACTCATCTGTATACTCTAGCCTTTAAATAGACCTCCTTTTTAGACCAGTTGATCTGCCGCTTCTTTTCTTTCTCCTATGTCCCCCCCTCCCTTGTGGAGGGGGTCCGGTCCGATGACCGTGGATGAAGTACTGGCTGTCCAGAGTCGAGACCCAGGATGGACCGCTCGTCGGGACCCAGGATGGACCGCTCGCCTGTATCGGTTGGGGACATCTCTACGCTGCTGATCCGCTTGAGATGGTTTCCTGTGGACGGGACTCTCGCTGCTGTCTTGGATCCGCTTGAACTGAACTCTCGCGGCTGTGTTGGAGCCACTATGGATTGAACTTTCACAGTATCATGTTAGACCCGCTCGACATCCATTGCTTTCGGTCCCCTAGAGGGGGGGGGGGGTTGGCCACATCTGAGGTCCTCTCCAAGGTTTCTCATAGTCAGCATTGTCACTGGCGTCCCACTGGATGTGAATTCTCCCTGCCCACTGGGTGTGAGTTTTCCTTGCCCTTTTGTGGGTTCTTCCGAGGATGTTGTAGTCGTAATGATTTGTGCAGTCCTTTGAGACATTTGTGATTTGGGGCTATATAAATAAACATTGATTGATTGATTGATTGATTGATTATATGCATTAAGTGTTCATTCAAGGCTTAGGCAAAATATCGAGATATATCTCGTGAATCGCGACATGGCCTAAAAATATGGAGATATTAAAAAAAGGCCATATCGCCCTACTTGAACTTAACTAAAGCTGCCACCTTTGCTCTCAATGATGCACGCTCCATTTCCGCCGTTAATCTGACAGAAGAAGATGAAAAACGTGAACTTCCGCTTGGTGACGCAGCTTTACTTTGACTTCCAACGATCCACTTTGTCGATGTCGGGCGACACTTGTCCATTGCATTCTTCCGCTTGCTCAACACGCTTAAAAACATCTTTCATCCACTCCTCACATTTCCAGGAAAACGTCCTCCATCTTTTTAATTTTTGGGATCAAACCACTACGTACCAACACGTATGTTTTTCTTCCCTTTTAACTATTAAAAGAACGATAGCGAAAATCAGCCAACAATAGAGCAGGGGTCGGGAACTTTTTTGGCTGAGAGAGCCATGAAAGCCACATATTATCAATCATCAATCAATCAATGTTTACTTATATAGCCCTAAATCACTAGTGTCTCAAAGGGCTGCACAAACCACTACGACATGCTCGGTAGGCCCACATAAGGGCAAGGAAAACTCACACCCAGTGGGACATCGGTGACAATGATGACTATGAGAACCTTGGAGAGGAGGAAAGCAATGGATGTCGAGCGGGTCTATCATGATACTGTGAAAGTTCAATCCATAATGGATCCAACACAGTCGCGAGAGTCCAGTCCAAAGCGGATCCAACACAGCAGCGAGAGTCCCGTTCATAGCGGAGCCAGCAGGAAACCATCCCAAGCGGAGGCGGATCAGCAGCGCAGAGATGTCCCCAGCCGATACACAGGCGAGCAGTACATGGCCACCGGATCGGACCGGACCCCCTCCACAAGGGAGAGTGGGACATAGAAGAAAAAGAAAAGAAACGGCGGATCAACTGGTCTAAAAAGGGAGTCTATTTAAAGGCTAGAGTATACAAATGAGTTTTAAGGTGAGACTTAAATGCTTCTACTGAGGTGGCATCTCGAACTGTTACCGGGAGGGCATTCCAGAGTACTGGAGCCCGAACGGAAAACGCTCTATAGCCCGCAGACTTTTTTTGGGCTTTGGGAATCACTAATAAGCCGGAGTCCTTTGAACGCAGATTTTTTGTTATAAAATGTATTTCCGTGAGAGCCATATAATATTTTTTAAACACGGAATACAACGAAATGCATGCATTAACGAAGAAGCAGTAGAAAATGGATGGATGGATTTTTAAGTAAGACCAACATTTTTAGAGTATAATAAGTCTTTTATTCTTCTTAATAACATTGTTATTCTGAAGCTAAACATCCCTCCATCCATTCGTACCGTTTGTCCCGTACCCGGAGGGAACATGCAAACTCCACACAGAAAGAACTCGAGCCCGGGCTTGAACTCAGGCCCTTTGTATTGTGAGGCACACGCACTAACCCCTGCTCTACCGTGCTGTCCATAGTAGTGTGTGTGTGTGAAATGTTATTAGTGAAATATTGATTGAGTGCATTGCTGTGAATTCAGTTTTTGAGATGCTCTGCAATTACAGTATAATTAATCAAATCCTTTCAAGACCGATGTTTAGGAATTTCGTCGACCAAATCTAATTTAATTTAGATGACTAACCCAATACTAAAACACATTTTGGTTAAAAGACTAACTGAAAGTAATTTAAAAACCAGTGAAGATTAACATTGGTGAACATTTTTTACACAATGTTTTTCCCTTTAAAGACACTGAATTGTAAGGTTGTTGTTTTTTTATAATGTTTGCTTGAAACAGTGGATGTCTCTGCACAATTATTTGCAATTAAAAATGTATGTTTGTAGTAATAAATATGATTATAGCATTTTAACATGATGTTTGTGTTCAGTTACAATAATAAGTAAAATACTTTTTACCATTAATGCGAATTCTTAAAGGGGTGCGGTAGAAAACGAAAAAAATGGATTAAAAATACATGAGAATGTTTCATATTTGGGAACTTATTTTCAACACTATGATTGCCAGCGGAATTATTCATTACTAATCGTGTTAAGCAATTTCAGCTAAGATTTATCTGAGAGCCAGATGCAGTCATCAAAAGAGCCACAGGTTCCCTACCCCTGCAATAGAGCCTAAAAGGCACCTAAAAAACCTCCTTTGCCGTTTTATGTACTTTTGACATGTAATCTTAACAGATTTTGCTCATTAAATTCACAGACACATCACCACGTTGGCTATACTCTTTAAGAACAACACTAACAATCTTGGAATATTTCATGAGAGACAACCAAGACTACTTTGGGACAAATGGTGATCCAGAAACGTCTATTTTTGAGCCTGAATATAAGGAGGATGACCTACAAGTTTCAGAGGTTGTGTGCTAAACAGATCCAGCAAGTAGCAGTATTGCTAAGTGTGAGTCTGTCGTCACGTTCTTCCCGATGCCCTGACTTAATACCAAAAAATTTGGGGTCCCCAAAAAATTAAAATGTTCGCCATACCTGACATTCCTGGGGACTTTTCGTGCATGTTAAGGACCTCATAAAGGCAACCAAATGTATTGAAGAAAAAAAACTAAGTAATTTCAGTAGGACCATGCTCAATACAATAAAATAACCTATATGTGTAGTATCCGTCATTTTAACTACGACTCATCTGGTCTAAGTCCCTAGAGAGGAGTTCTTTCTACTTCGACCCCTTTTTTCCCCCCAAAAATGGCCAAAAATTATTGGAACAAACTTTGGCGCCATGCCACGCCCACATTTTAAGGCATAACCATAATTTGTTTGCAACTTATGACCTATATGTGTAGTATCTGTCATTTTAACTACAATTCATTTGGTCAAAGTCCCTAGGAAGAGTTGGATAAAGTACGACCCCTTTTTCCCCGAAAAATGGCCAAAAACCATTGGAACAAACTTTGGCGCCATGCCACGCCCACATTTTAAGGCATAACCATAATTTGTTTGCAACTTATGACCTATATGTGTAGTATCTGTCATTTTAACTACAACTCATTTGGTCAAAGTCCCTAGGAAGAGTTGGATAAAGTACGACCCCTTTTTCCCCGAAAAATGGCGAAAAACCATTGGAGCAAACTTTGGCGCCATGCCACGCCCACATTTTAAGGGATAACCATAATTTGTTTGCAACTTATGACCTATATGTGTAGTATCTGTCATTTTAACTACAATTCATTTGGTCAAAGTCCCTAGGAAGAGTTGGATGACGTACGACCCCTTTTTCTCCGAAAAATGGCCAAAAACCATTGGAACAAACTTTGGCGCCATGCCACGCCCACATTTTAAGGCATAACCATAATTTGTTTGCAACTTATGACCTATATGTGTAGTATCTGTCATTTTAACTACAACTCATTTGGTCAAAGTCCCTAGGAAGAGTTGGATAAAGTACGACCCCTTTTTCCCCGAAAAATGGCCAAAAACCATTGGAACAAACTTTGGCGCCATGCCACGCCCACATTTTAAGGCATAACCATAATTTGTTTGCAACTTATGACCTATATGTGTAGTATCTGTCATTTTAACTACAATTCATTTGGTCAAAGTCCCTAAGAAGAGTTGGATAAAGTACGACCCCTTTTTTTCCCCGAAAAATGGCCAAAAACCATTGGAGCAAACTTTGGCGCCATGCCACGCCCACATTTTAAGGCATAACCATAATTTGTTTGCAACTTATGACCTATATGTGTAGTATCTGTCATTTTAACTACAATTAATTTGGTCAAAGTCCCTAGGAAGAGTTGGATAAAGTACGACCCCTTTTTCCCCGAAAAATGGCGAAAAACGATTGGAACAAACTTTGGGGCCATGCCACGCCCACATTTTAAGGCATAACCATAATTTGTTTGCAACTTATGACCTATATGTGTAGTATCTGTCATTTTAACTACAACTCATTTGGTCAAAGTCCCTAGGAAGAGTTGGATAAAGTACGACCCCTTTTTCCCCGAAAAATGGCGAAAAACCATTGGAGCAAACTTTGGCGCCATGCCACGCCCACATTTTAAGGCATAACCATAATTTGTTTGCAACTTATGACCTATATGTGTAGTATCTGTCATTTTAACTACAACTCATTTGGTCAAAGTCCCTAGGAAGAGTTGGACAAAGTACGATCCCTTTTTTCCCCGAAAATGGCCAAAAACATTTGGAGAAAAGCTTAGCGCCATGACACGCCCACATTTTAAGGCATAACCATAATTTGTTTGCAACTTATGACCTATATGTGTAGTATCTGTCATTTTAACTACAACTCATTTGGTCAAAGTCCCTAGGAAGAGTTGGATAAAGTACGACCCCTTTTTTTCCCCGAAAAATGTCCAAAAACCATTGGAGCAAACTTTGGCGCCATGCCACGCCCACATTTTAAGGCATAACCATAATTTGTTTGCAACTTATCATCACTTATATGTGTAGTATCTGTCATTTTAACTACGACACATCTGGTCAAAGTCCCTAAGAAGAGTTGGATAAAGTACGACCCCTTTTTTTCCCCGAAAAATGGCCAAAAACCATTGGAGCAAACTTTGGCGCCGTGCCACGCCCACATTTTAAGGCATAAACATAATTTGTTTGCAACTTATCATCACTTATTTGTGTAGTATCTGTCATTTTAACTACGACACATCTGGTCAAAGTCCCTAAGAAGAGTTGGATAAAGTACGACCCCTTTTTTCCCCGAAAAATGGCCAAAAACCATTGGAGCAAACTTTGGCGCCATGCCACGCCCACATTTTAAGGCATAACCATAATTTGTTTGCAACTTATGACCTATATGTGTAGTATCTGTCATTTTAACTACAACTCATCTGGTCAAAGTCCCTAAGAAGAGTTGGATAAAGTACGACCCCTTTTTTTCCCCGAAAAATGGCCAAAAACCATTGGAGCAAACTTTGGCGCCATGCCACGCCCACATTTTAAGGCATAACCATAATTTGTTTGCAACTTATGACCTATATGTGTAGTATCTGTCATTTTAACTACAATTCATTTGGTCAAAGTCCCTAGGAAGAGTTGGATAAAGTACGACCCCTTTTTTTCCCCGAAAAATGGCGAAAAACCATTGGAACAAACTTTGGCGCCATGCCACGCCCACATTTTAAGGCATAAACATAATTTGTTTGCAACTTATCATCACTTATTTGTGTAGTATCTGTCATTTTAACTACAATTCATTTGGTCAAAGTCCCTAGGAAGAGTTGGATAAAGTACGACCCCTTTTTTTTCCCCGAAAAATGGCCAAAAACCATTGGAGCAAACTTTGGCGCCATGCCACGCCCACATTTTAAGGCATAAACATAATTTGTTTGCAACTTATCATCACTTATTTGTGTAGTATCTGTCATTTTAACTACAATTCATTTGGTCAAAGTCCCTAGGAAGAGTTGGATAAAGTACGACCCCTTTTTCCCCGAAAAATGGCGAAAAACCATTGGAGCAAACTTTGGCGCCATGCCACGCCCACATTTTAAGGCATAACCATAATTTGTTTGCAACTTATGACCTATATGTGTATTATCTGTCATTTTAACTACAATTCATTTGGTCAAAGTCCCTAGGAAGAGTTGGATAAAGTACGACCCCTTTTTTTCCCCGAAAAATGGCCAAAAACCATTGGAGCAAACTTTGGCGCCATGCCACGCCCACATTTTAAGGCATAACCATAATTTGTTTGCAACTTATGACCTATATGTGTAGTATCTGTCATTTTAACTACAACTCATTTGGTCAAAGTCCCTAGGAAGAGTTGGATAAAGTACGACCCCTTTTTCCCCGAAAAATGGCGAAAAACCATTGGAGCAAACTTTGGCGCCATGCCACGCCCACATTTTAAGGCATAACCATAATTTGTTTGCAACTTATGACCTATATGTGTAGTATCTGTCATTTTAACTACAACTCATTTGGTCAAAGTCCCTAGGAAGAGTTGGATAAAGTACGACCCTTTTTTCCCTGAAAAATGGCGAAAAACCATTGGAACAAACTTTGGCGCCGTGCCACGCCCACATTTTAAGGCATAACCATAATTTGTTTGCAACTTATGACCTATATGTGTAGTATCTGTCATTTTAACTACAACACATTTGGTCAAAGTCCCTAAGAAGAGTTGGATAAAGTACGACCCCTTTTTTTCCCCGAAAAATGGCCAAAAACCATTGGAACAAACTTTGGCGCCGTGCCACGCCCACATTTTAAGGCATAACCATAATTTGTTTGCAACTTATGACCTATATGTGTAGTATCTGTCATTTTAACTACAACACATTTGGTCAAAGTCCCTAAGAAGAGTTGGATAAAGTACGACCCCTTTTTTTCCCCGAAAAATGGCCAAAAACCATTGGAGCAAACTTTGGCGCCGTGCCACGCCCACATTTTAAGGCATAACCATAATTTGTTTGCAACTTATGACCTATATGTGTAGTATCTGTCATTTTAACTACAATTCATTTGGTCAAAGTCCCTAGGAAGAGTTGGATAAAGTACAACCCCTTTTTTTCCCCGAAAAATGGCGAAAAACCATTGGAGCAAACTTTGGCGCCATGCCACGCCCACATTTTAAGGCATAACCATAATTTGTTTGCAACTTATGACCTATATGTGTAGTATCTGTCATTTTAACTACAACTCATTTGGTCAAAGTCCCTAGGAAGAGTTGTCCTGAGCAAGACACTTCACCCTTGCTCCTGATGGGTGCTGGTTGGCGCCTTGCATGGCAGCTCCCTCCATCAGTGTGTGAATGGGTACATGTGGAAGTAGTGTCAAAGCGCTTTGAGTACCTTGAAGGTAGAAAAGCGCTATACAAGTACAACCCATTTATCGTTTATTTATTTACAAATATGCGCCACACTGTGAACCCACACCAAACAAGAATGACAACCACATTTAGGGAGAACACAACTTGCGGCACTAACTCTTCCGGGATGCTACAATACACCCCCCCCCCCCCCCCCCCACCACCACCAAACCCAGCCAGGTTAATGTTGATATTTACATCAGAAAGCTGCAAATAGGCAAGAGGCGTTCAATTTTTTTTTTTTTTTACATTTTATTTAATATACCATTGATATTTTTAAATGATCATTATTATTATCATTATTTGAAAATCGATTTTGCATGTCACTATAAAGTTATACAAGCCTTGCTTGTTCAATATTCAATGCAAAACTTGTTTGGGTCCCTATTAAAAGGTTAATTTGTTCAACCTTGGCCTTGGCTTTGTTCCGTTTAAAACTTTGGCCCACTCTGTATTTGAGTTTGACACCCCTGGACTAGAGCAAAGGCATGTGTAGCCACGGTTACCCTCAAATCTCAGCAGGGGATCTTACCCAAGCCATGCTCACCTCGGCCAGTCTGGACTGCTTATGGCTGACTTCATGCTTGCTGATGGGCGGTAGTTGTTGCAGCGCGGTGCGGTTCTGGGTCAGCGCCCGGGTCAGCCGCGCGAACTTGGTCCAACCTGCAAGAGGAACGGAAGCATGAGCAAACATCGCCGTCCGACCGATCGGGGGAGGGGGCACAAGGCAGAGGTCTCGGAAAGGTTGGGAAATGATGTTCAAAATAGGACGTCGTGAAAAAGGTCAAATCTATGTTGTCTGAATTCTATGACAAGGTTGTTTGGATCCAATTAGGAACGACACGCTTGTAAAATTGCACGATGGTTCATTCCTTCTTGTGATGAAATTTATGGATATTAAATGTTCGGTTCAAACAACGATGACGTCTATTAAAGGCCTACTGAAATGGGATTTTCTTATTCAAACGGGGATAGCAGGTCCATTCTATGTGTCATACTTGATCATGTCGCGATATTGCCGTATTTTTGCTGAAAGGATTTAGTAGAGAACATCCACGATAAAGTTCACAACTTTTGGTCGCCAATAAAAAAGCCTTGCCTGTACCGGAAGTAGCAGACGATGTGCGCGTGACGTCACGGGTTGCAGAGCTCCTCACATCCTCACATTGTTTACAATCATGGCCACCAGCAGCAAAAGCGATTCGGACCGAGAAAGCGACGATTTCCCCATTAATTTGAGCGAGGATGAAAGATTCGTGGATGAGGATAGTGAGAGTGAAGGACTAGAAAAGAAAAAAAAAAGAGAGAGGGGAGTATGTCCCGGCAAGAAATCTGCGTTGAAAAGACTCCGGCTTATTAGTGATTCCTAGAGCCCGAAAAAAGTCTGCGGGCTATAGAGCGTTTTCCGTTCGGGCTCCAGTACTCTGGAATGCCCTCCCGGTAACAGTTCGAGATGCTACCTCAGTAGAAGCATTTAAGTCTCACCTTAAAACTCATCTGTATACTCTAGCCTTTAAATAGACCTCCTTTTTAGACCAGTTGATCTGCCGCTTCTTTTCTTTCTCCTATGTCCCCACCTCCCTTTGGAGGGAGTCCGGTTCCAATGACCATGGATGAAGTACTGGCTGTCCAGAGTCGAGACCCAGGATGGACCGCTCGCCGGGACCCAGGATGGACCGCTCGCCTGTATCGGTTGGGGACATCTCTACGCTGCTGATCCGCCTCCGCTTGAGATGGTTTCCTGTGGACGGGACTCTCGCTGCTGTCTTGGATCCGCTTTGAACTGAACTCTCGCGGCTGTGTTGGAGCCACTATGGATTGAACTTTCACAGTATCATGTTAGACCCGCTCAACATCCATTGCTTTCGGTCCCCTAGAGGGGGGGGGGGGTTGCCCACATCTGAGGTCCTCTCCAAGGTTTCTCATAGTCAGCATTGTCACTGGCGTCCCACTGGATGTGAATTCTCCCTGCCCACTGGGTGTGAGTTTTCCTTGCCCTTTTGTGGGTTCTTCCGAGGATGTTGTAGTCGTAATGATTTGTGCAGTTCTTTGAGACATTTGTGATTTGGGGCTATATAAATAAACATTGATTGATTGATTGATTGATTGGGAGCAATTCAGGTGTTATTAGACACATTTACCAGGATAATTCAGCAAAATCCCTTATCTGCTTATTGTGTTACCGGTGCAGGGGTCGGGAACCTTTTTTGGCCGAGAGAGCCATGAAAGCCAAATATTTTAAAACGTATTTCCGTGAGAGCCATGTAATATTTTTTTAACACTGAATACAATTAAATGCGTGCATTTTTAAATAAGACCAAAATTTTTAGAGAATAATAAAAAGTCTCTTATTCTTTTTGATAACGTTGTTATTGGGGCGGTACGTCTCGGATGGTAGAGTTGCCGTGCCGGCAACTTGAGGGTTCCAGGTTCAATCCCCGCTTCCGCCATCCTAGTCACTGCCGTTGTGTCCTTGGGCAAGACACTTTACCCACCTGCTCCCAGTGCCACCCACACTGGTTTAAATGTAACTTTGATATTGGGTTTCACTATGTAAAAGCGCTTTGAGTCACCAGAGAAAAAGCGCTAGATAAATACAATTCACTTCACAATATAATTCACTTATTCTAAAGCTAACCAATAATAAATATAATACTTCTCAACATTAATACGACTTCTTGAACAGGTGTGATAGAAAATGGATGCCTTCCATCCATCATCTTCCGCTTATCCGAGGTCGGGTCGCGGGGGCAACAGCCTAAGCAGGGAAACCCAGACTTCCCTCTCCCCAGCCACTTCGTCTAGCTCTTCCCGGGGGATCCCGAGGCGTTCCCAGGCCAGCCGAGAGACATAGTCTTCCCAACGTGTCCTGGGTCTTCCCCGTGGCCTCCTACCGGTTGGACGTGCCCTAAACACCTCCCTAGGGAGGCGTTCGGGTGGCATCCTGACCAGATGCCCGAACCACCTCATCTGGCTCCTCTCGATGTGGAGGAGCAGCGGCTTTACTTTGAGTTCCTCCCGGATGGCAGAGCTTCTCACCCTATCTCTAAGGGAGAGGAAACTCATTTGGGCCGCTTGTACGCGTGATGTTATCCTTTCGGTCATGACCCAAAGCTCATGACCATAGGTGAGGATGGGAACGTAGATCGACCGGTAAATTGAGAGCTTTGCCTTCCGGCTCAGCTCCTTCTTCACCACAACGGATCGGTACAACGTCCGCATTACTGAAGACGCCGCACCGATCCGCCTGTCGATCTCATGATCCACTCTTCCCCCACTCGTGAACAAGACTCCTAGGTACTTGACCTCCTCCACTTGGGGCAGGGTCTCCTCCCCAACCCGGAGATGGCATTCCACCCTTTTCCGGGCGAGAACCATGGACTCGGACTTGGAGGTGCTGATTCTCATTCCGGTCGCTTCACACTCGGCTGCGAACCGATCCAGTGAGAGCTGAAGATCCCGGTCAGATGAAGCCATCAGGACCACATCATCCGCAAAAAGCAGAGACCTAATCCTGCGGTTACCAAACCGGAACCCCTCAACGCCTTGACTGCGCCTAGAAATTCTGTCCATAAAAGTTATGAACAGAATCGGTGACAAAGGACAGCCTTGGCGGAGTCCAACCCTCACTGGAAATGTGTCCGACTTACTGCCGGCAATGCGGACCAAGCTCTGGCACTGATCATACAGGGAGCGGACCGCCACAATAAGACAGTCCGATACCCCATACTCTCTGAGCACTCCCCACAGGACTTACCGGGGGACACGGTCGAATGCCTTCTCCAAGTCCACAAAGAAAATGGATGGTTGCATTAAAATGCATTAGAATGTCTTATCTTTTGAACGTTATTTTTAACACTGTGATTATCAGCGGAATTATTCATTACTTCTCATGTTAAGCAATGTCAGCAAAGATTTATCTGAGAGCCAGATGTAGTCATCAAAAGAGCCACATCTGGCTCTAGAGCCATAGGTTCCCTACCCCTGTATTAGTGTTTTAGTGAGATTATATGGTCGGGTGTAGTGACCGCCAGTGTCTCTGAGGGAAGCCAAGTTTCTCGACGAGGCGAAACGAAGGCTTTTTCCCCCCCCTCCTCCACGGTGAAAGCATCTCACGTTCGGGGGCGGCCGGTCGGAGGAGGCAAGAGTCCGCGGCTGCCTCTTTGACAGGTGCACGAGGAACGAGGCAAGCTCCGCTCATGTCTACGGTAAGAGCCGACTTATTACCACAATTTTCTCACCGAAACCTGCCGGTTGAGATGTGGTAGAGAACCGTGTTCGCTCGACCGCTCTGTTCCATTGTAAAGCTTCACCTTCGGGAATTTAAACAAGTGTGTTTGTGTCGCTAAAGGCCGACGCAATACACCGCTTCCCACCTACATCTTTCTTCTTTGACGTCTCCATTATTAATTGAACAAACTGCGAAAGATTCAGCAACACAGATGTTCAGAATACTGTGTAATTATGCATTTAAAGGAGACGACTTATAGCTGGGATCGGTGCTGGAACTAAATGTCCGCTACAATCCGAGGTACTTCGCGCAAGATTAGTAAACTAAAAAGGCCGTATTGGCATGTGTTGCAATGTTAATATTTCATCATTGATATATAAACTATCAGACTGCGTGGTGGCTTCCAGTAGGCCTTTAAACGAGAAAAAAGGTAAACAATCAAACAGAGGTAGAACTAAATTTTGTTTGAAAATATAAATCATTTCTTGGTTTGGTTCTCCCTTATTTATGTGCTCACGGAGACTCCAGTTGCTACAGTTTTCAGTCACAGGACATCCTTGGTGTGTTAGTCCCTAGAGCCAACACAAGTCTCAGTAAAAACAAACCAAAAAAACAAGTCTTCAGATTTCCTGCTCCATGGTCATGAAATTAAATACTAATGAATCGGAGGCTGCCTGAACTGATCCTTTTGGGGGAATTTCATGCCATTTTAAAGGATCGAGAAGCGGTTTCTATTAGGCACTGTAAACTTGTTTATTGAAACATTTAATTTTTTACCTATTGCGTGTTTTTATGTTTATTTTTTAAGTAAGTGCTTTTACCTATAGTGTGTAATTGCTACTATATTTTTGTGGTTCTATGTATGCACAGTGGGGCAAAAAAGTATTTAGTCAGCCACCGATTGTGCAAGTTCTCCCACTTAAAATGATGACAGAGGTCTGTAATGTTCATCATAGGTACACTTCAACTGTGAGAGACAGAATGTGAAAAAAAAATCCAGGAATTCACATTGTAGGATTTTTAGAGAATTTATTTGTAAAACATGGTGGAAAATAAGTATTTGGTCAACCATTCAAAGCTCTCACTGGCTCAAAATCTCACGATACATGGCCCCATTCATTCTTTCCTTAACACGGATCAATGGTCCTGTCCCCTTAGCAGAAAAACAGCCCCAAAGCATGATGTTTCCACCCCCATGCTTCACAGTAGGTGTGGTGTTCTTGGGATGCAATTCAGTATTCTTCTTCCTCCAAACACGAGGAGTTGAGTTTATACCAAAATGGATACATGGATGATACAGCAGAGGACTGGGAGAATGTCATGTGGTCAGATGAAACCAAAATAGAACTTTTTGGTATAAACTCAACTCGTCGTGTTGCATCCCAAGAACACCATACCTACTGTGACGCACGGGGGTGGAAACATCATGCTTTGGGGCTGTTTTTCTGCTAAGGGGACAGGACGATTGATCCGTGTTAAGGAAAGAATGAATGGGGCCATGTATCGTGAGATTTTGAGCCAGTGAGAGCTTTGAATGGTTGACCAAATACTTATTTTCCACCATAATTTACAAATAAATTATTTAAAATTCCTACAATGTGAATTCCTGGATTTTTTTTTTCCACATTCTGTCTCTCACAGTTGAAGTGTACCTATGATGAAAATGACAGACCTCTGTCATCATTTTAAGTGGAAAAACTTGGACAATCGGTAGCTGACTAAATACTTTTTTGCCCCACTGTATGTTTTTGCTGAGAAGTATGGCCACCAGGAGGCTTCAGAGAACAATAGCGCCCCCAGTGGACAGATATCATCATTACAGCAAATTCAAAGTTGAGCAAGAGCTTATTTATAAGCCTTCGTCTATTGTACGCCGCGAAAAATACATTTCAGACACACACAATGGGCCTCTTCTTAACAGCTTTTAACCCCTGAAGGCCCACACCCGCTTTTCAGGCTCACTTCCTGTGCGGCGAGGCGAAAGGGGCCGAGCTTCACAATGAAGACGCCACCTCACCCCCCAATCACTTGTATGGTAGAAGCTTCTAGACTCTTCTCCTATGCGATCAACTTGGCAAAGGAGCTCGTTGATGAAAGTACATTCTTCAATAGGGTGACAGAGGGGGGTATAGGGGGGTGGGCTTGTATATTGTAACGGTCTATTAAAGACCAGAGAACGCCGTTAGCACAAATGACAACTTCCTTCTAAAGAACTTCCGCCTCAGCAATTTTCCTCCAGCTAAACATCATACTGTATACAGTACATTTTATACGTGAAATAGTATTTCATTCCTAATTATTTCATAAACATGATTTCAAATCCAAATTAAATAAGTGCTTGAATTTTGATTATTTTTTTCTTTAAATTCAAATTATTTCTGCCCGAATGCAGCTGAGATAGGCTCCAGCAGCCCCCGCAACCCCGAACGAGACAAGCGGTAGTAAATGGATGGATGGATGGAATATAAAATATTATTACACATTTCAATTTCAACACATATACATTTATACACATAAACACATATTTATACATATGCATACATATATATATACATACAAATATATACACGTACATACATATATACAGTACATATATCTATATATATATATATATATATTTATATACATATATATACACACGCACACACATATATACATACATATATATATATATATATATATATACACACATACTGTACATACATATATACATAGATATATGTACACACACATATATACATATATACACACATATATACACACATAGATACATATATAAGGGATACATAAGATACATAAGGGACGGCGTGGCGCAGTGGGAGAGTGGCCGTGCGCAACCCGAGGGGCCCTGGTTCAAATCCCACCTAGTACCAACCTCGTCACGTCCGTTGTGTCCTGAGCAAGACACTTCACCCTTGCTCCTGATGGGTGCTGGTTGGCGCCTTGCATGGCAGCTCCCTCCATCAGTGTGTGAATGTGTGTGTGAATGGGTAAATGTGGAAGTAGTGTCAAAGCGCTTTGAGTACCTTGAAGGTAGAAAAGCGCTATACAAGTACAACCCATTTATCATTTATTTATTTATATATACACACATGCATACATACATACATATATACATATGTATGTATATATATATATGTAAATGTATATATATATACACAAACCCCGTTTCCATATGAGTTGGGAAATTGTGTTAGATGTAAATATAAACAGAATACAATGATTTGCAAATCCTTTTCAACCCATATTCAGTTGAATATGCTACAAAGACAACATATTTGATGTTCCATCCATCCATTTTCTACCGCTTAATCCCTTTTGGGGTTGCGGGGGGGCGCTGGCGCCTATCTCAGCTACAATCGGGCGGAAGGCGGGGTACACCCTGGACAAGTCGCCACCTCATCGCAGGGCCGACACAGATAGACAGACAACATTCACACACTAGGGCCAATTTTAGTGTTGCCAATCAACCTATCCCCAGGTGCATGTCTTTGGAAGTGGGAGGAAGCCGGAGTACCCGGAGGGAACCCACGCATTCACAGGGAGAACATGCAAACTCCACACAGAAAGATCCCGAGCCTGGATTTGAACCCAGGACTGCAGGACCTTCGTATTGTGAGGCAGACGCACTAACCCCTCTGCCCCCGTGAAGCCATATCTAATGTTCAAACTGATAAACATTTTTTTTTTTTTTTTTTGCAAATAATCACTAGCTTTAGAAGTTGATGCCAGCAACACGTGACAAAGAAGTTGGGAAAGGTGGCAATGAATACTGATAAAGTTGAGAAATTCTCATCAAAAACACTTATTTGGAACATCCCACAGGTGTGCAAGATAATCGGGAACAGGTGGGTGCCATGATTGGGTATAAAAGCAGCTTCCAATAAATGCTAAGTAATTCACAAACAAGGATGGGGTGAGGGTCACCACTTTGTAAGCAAATTGTCGAACAGTTTTAGAACAACATTTCTCAACGAGCTATTGCAAGGAATTTAGGGATTTTACCATCTACGGTCTGTAAAATCATCAAAAAGTTCAGAGACTCTGGAGAAATCACTGCACGTAAGCGATGATATTACGGACCTTTGATCCCTCAGGCGGTACTGCATCAAAAACAGACATCAGTGTGTAAAGGATATCACCACATGAGCTCAGGAACACTTCATAAAACCACTGTCAGTAACTACAGTCGATTGCTACATCTGTAAGTGCAAGTTAAAACTCTACTATGCAAAGCAAAACCCGTTTATCAACAACACAAAGGAACGCTGCTGGCTTCGCTGGGCCCAAGCTCTTTTAAGATGGACTGATGCTAAGTGGAAAAGTGTTCTGTGGTCTGACGAGTCCACATTTCAAATTATATTTGGAAACTGTGGACGTGGTGTCCTCCGGAACAAAGAGGAAAATAACCATCTGGATTGTTATAGGCGCCAAGTTCAAAAGCCAGCATCTGTGATGGTATAGGGGTGCATTAGTGTCCAAGGCATGGGTAACTTACACATCCGTGAAGGCACCATTAATGCTGAAAGGTCCATACAGGTTTTGGAGCAACATATCCAAGCAACGTTATCATGGACACCCCTGCTTATTTCATCAAGACAATGCCAAGCCATTGTGTTACAACACAGTGGTTTTGTAGTAAAGAGTGCGAACAAGAATAAGAAATAATTCCACTTTCAAAGCTTCAACAATTAGTTTCCTCGGTTCCCAAACGTTCATTGAGTATTGTTAAAAGAAAAGGTGATGCACCACAGTGGTGAACATGCCCTTTCCCAACTACTTTGACACATGTTGCAGCCATGAAATTCTAAGTTAATTATTATTTGCAAAAAAAAAATAAAGTTCCTGAGTTTGAACATCAAATATCTTGTCTTTGTAGTGCATTCAACTGAATATGAGTTGAAAAGGATTTGCAAATCATTGTATTCCGTTTATATTTACATCTAACACAATTTCCCAACTCATATGGAAACGGGGTTTGTATATACACACACACACACACACACATATATATATATATGTGTATATATATACCAAAATGGATACATGGATGATACAGCAGAGGATTGGGAGAATGTCATGTGGTCAGATGAAACCAAAATAGAACTTTTTGCTATAAACTCAACTCGTCGTGTTTGGAGGACGAAGAATACTGAGTTGCATCCCAAGAACACCATACCTACTGTGAAGCATGGGGGTGGAAACATCATGATTTGGGGCTGGTTTTCTGCTAAGGGGACAGGACGATTGATCCGTGTTAAGGAAAGAATGAATGGGCCCATGTATCGTGAGATTTTGAGCCAAAACCTCCTTCCATCAGTGAGAGCTTTGACTGGTTGACCAAATACTTATTTTCCACCATAATTTACAAATAAATTCTTTAAAATTCCTACAATGTGAATTCCTGGATTTTTTTTTTCACATTCTGTCTCTCACAGTTGAAGTGTACCTATAATGAAAATTACAGACCTCTGTCATCATTTTAAGTGGGAGAACTTGCACAATCGGTGGCTGACTAAATACTTTTTTGCCTCACTGTATATATGTATACATGTATATATATATATATACTTTCCTCCTCTCTAAGGTTCTCATAATCATTATTGTCACAGACGTCCCACTGGATCATTATTGTCACCGATGTCCCACTGGGTGTGAGTTTTCCTTGCCCTTATGTGGGCCTACCGAGGATGTCGTGGTGGTTTGTGCAGCCCTTTGAGACACTAGTGATTTAGGGCTATATAAGTAAACATTGATTGATTGATTGATATATACATGTATATATACATGTATATATACATGCACATATACAGTACATCTACAGATACATATATACACATATACTTTTTATTATGTTATATAATCTATGATATTAATCAAAGAAATCCATGATGATGTCTTCCCGGCCAGGTTTGCGTCAGCAAGGTCACCCCAGTTAAAAACAAAAAAAAATACGCTGTAACCATTCATGAGATTGACTCGCTGTGGCGACCACACACAGGATGAAAGCCAAAAGAGAGACAATATGTAGAAAATAAATAAATTGAAATATCAAAATGGAAATTAGCAGATGTCATTGGGACAACCCTCAACAAACATGGCGGCCGAAAGCAAACAGACACCTGCTGGCACCATTAGCTCGCCGCTAATGGCCTGACTCTGCTCACAAAAACTCCAACGTCAAATAAACTCCGTGGAACGTTTCCAGCGTCCCTTCCTTCCTGCCAGGCCGCCGTGTCTGTGTCGTTCGCCTCACGCTAACGTGATGTGGCGTAGGCTGCCGTTAGAGCGTCCGGAGACCACGCCGTCGGTGAACGGCGGCGGCCAACTCTGCTGTCAACGCCCTCGGTGGCCAATCTCCTCGGCCTTCAGTCACAGCCCCTCCCCCCCCAACGCCAGACCACGCGGCGCCCTCGAGCGCAGACCGCCAGACGCCGCCAAACACCAGCCGGCCTTCTGGACATGATTGCACACCCTGGTGGTCCATTCTGTGCACTGTTAGCATCGTTAGCCCTCACACACTTGTCTTTCAGCATGTGTGATGAACACGCTAATCACCTGACACCAGGGGGAGGGGCTTCCGGCGGCCACACCTATTCAACACGTGTCAACGCGGGGGCCTGAGGCCTTCAAGAGATGCAGAGGGGCGGCAGGAAGCTGACATCTCTCATCAGTCAGGTTCACGCCAACCAAGTCAACAGACAGAGATGCCGTGGCGTGGCGGGGGAGGGGTGGGGGGGGGGAGAGAGACACGTCCACGCGGAAACGTATTCCAGGGATTGTTTGCGGCTTGAGGCCATGAGAGTGACAGCATGATACAGTGGGAAGAGGATTTATAAATAAAATGTCTCGACTTGCTCACCTGACACATGGAACGTGACGAATTTGAGGGGGCGCGCTATCCACTTAAGCCACGAGATGGCAGTAGAGTGTTGAATATTTTTGAAGGTCTTTTATGGCAATTCCACAGACTTGCCCTGTCAATCCTTTACAGCAGACCGTGCCTCTTCCTCTTACGCGAGATCCACTCTTATATTGGGCTAAATTAACTTACTCTGTCCAGTGTGTACTTGGTTCCTGAGTCTAGTGCAGTCCCAAGTCCGTAATGGTCGTAGCACAACTCTTCTTCTTCTCTCTTTTTCAACGGTGAACTGCAACCCCTCCAGCTAGCTCCGGCCCTTCAGCTACGCAGCCAAGATGGCAACCGTTGGCAACGGTTAGTGAAAGGACTCCAGTGTGCCAAAAGAGAGGCGAAAGAGAGTTGGACACGCACCAGTTTTCCTGCCACCAGGGGGCACTCTTACAAGAGGTCGGCATTCGAAAACCTGAATTACGCAACAAAACAAGCAACCATTGACGATGGTTAATGAAAGGACTCGAGTATGCCAACTGACCCAGGAACGAACGCAAGTTGGACACGAACCAGTTTTCCTGCCACCGGGGGGCACTCTCACAAGGTCGGCCCTCGAAAACCTGAATTACCCAACAGAACAAGTAACCATTGACGACGGTTAGTGAAAGGACCTGAGAGGTGCAACTGACACGCAAATGCAAGTTGGACACGAACCAGTTTTCCTGCCACCGGGGGGGACTCTCACAAGAGGTCGGCCCTCGAAAACCTGAATGACCCAACAGAACAAGTAACCATTGACGACGGTTAATGAAAGGACTCGAGTATGCCAACTGACACAGGAACGAACGCAGGTTGGACGCGAACCAGTTTTCCTGCCACCGGGGGGCACTCTCACAAGAGGTCGGCCCTCGAAAACCTGAATTACCCAACAGAACAAGTAACCATTGACGACTGTTAGTGAAAGGACCTGAGAAGTGCAACTGACACGCGAACGCAAGTTGGACACGAACCAGTTTTCCTGCCACCGGGGGGCACCCTCACAAGGTCGGCCCTCGAAAACCTGAATTACCCAACAGAACAAGCAACCATTGACGACTGTTAGTGAAAAGACTCGAGTATGCCAACTGACACAGGAACGAACGCAAGTTGGACGCGAACCAGTTTTCCTGCCACCGGGGGGCACCCTCATAAGGTCGGCCCTCGAAAACCTGAATTACCCAACAGAACAAGCAACCATTGACGACTGTTAGTGAAAAGACTCGAGTATGCCAACTGACACAGGAACGAACGCAAGTTGGACGCGAACCAGTTTTCCTGCCACCGGGGGGCACCCTCACAAGGTCGGCCCTCGAAAACCTGAATTACCCAAAAGAACAAGCAACCATTGACGACTGTTAGTGAAAAGACTCGAATATGGTAACTGACACGCGAACGCAAGTTGGACACGAACTAGTTTTCCT
>NC_084634.1:7318084-7330584 GCF_033978795.1 Nerophis ophidion | reverse complement strand
GCCCCCTGTACAAATATTATGTAAATATGACATACATGTTATATTTTATACCGCTACTACGGTACATTTTTAGTCTATTTTATACCCGCATTGTCCTTTCCATCCTTACACTTTCCATCCTTTTTTTTAACTGAGCTACTGTGTGGAGCAATTTTCCTTGTGGATCATTAAAGTTTGTCTAAGTTTAAGTGTAAAGGTTTATAAAATTCAACAACAACAAAAGAGTCAAGAGCAGACTGCAGGATGGCGCAACCAACCTTGATAATTGATACTGTTACCTGATTGGCTGTTAGCGTGTCCCACCCACTAATCAGCGAGCACTTCTTGCATCGCTCGGGTTACCAGAGAGCGAGTGCCTTTGTTAATGCAACCAACCTTGCTCCGTAACTTCCAACAAACATATACGTATTTACACATCAATCGTTTTATCTAACGCATTCTTACAAACCCCGTTTCCATATGAGTTGGGAAATTGTGTTAGATGTAAATATAAACAGAATACAATGATTTGCAAATCCTTTTCAACCCATATTCAGTTGAATATGCTACAAAGACAACATATTTCATGTTCAAACTCATAAACTTTTTTTTTTTTTGCAAAATAATAATTAACTTAGAATTTCATGGCTGCAACACGTGCCAAAGTAGTTGGGAAAGGGCATGTTCACCACTGTGTTACATCACCTTTTCTTTTAAAAACACTCAACAAATGTTTGGGAACTGAGGAAACTAATTGTTGAAGCTTTGAAAGTGGAATTCTTTCCCATTCTTGTTTTATGTAGAGCTTCAGTCGTTCAACAGTCCGGGGTCTCCGCTGTCGTATTTTACGCTTCATAATGCACCACACGTTTTTGATGGGACACAGGTCTGGAAAGTACCTGCACTCTTTTTTTACGAAGCCACGCTGTTGTAACACCTGTCTTGCTGAAATAAGCAGGAGCGTCCATGATAACGTTGCTTGGATGACAACATATGTTGCTCCAAAACCTGTATGGACCTTTCAGCATTAATGGTGCCTTCACAGATGTGTAAATTACCCATACCTTGGGCACTAATACACCCCCATACCATCACAGACGCTGGCTTTTGAACTTTGCGCCTAAAATGGTTATTTTCCTCTTTGTTCTGGAGGACACCACGTCCTCTGTTTCCAAATATAATTTGTAATGTGGACTCGTCAGACCACAGAACACTTTTCCACTTTGCGTCAGTCCATCTTAGGTGAGCTCGGGCCCAGCCAAGCCAGCGGCGTTTCAGGGTGTTGTTGCTTTGCATAGTAGAGTTTTAACTTGCACTTACAGATGTAGCGACCAACTTTAGTTACTGACAGTGGTTTTATGAAGTGTTCCTGAGTCTATGTGGTGATATCCTTTACACACTGGTGTCGGTTTTTGATGCAGGACCGCTTGAGGGACCAAAAGTCTGTAATATCATCGCTTACGTGCAGTGATTTCTCCAGATTCTCTTAACTTTCTGATGATTTTACGGACCGTAGATGGTAAAATCCCCAAATTCCTTGCAATAGCTCGTTGAGAAATGTTGTTCTAAAACTGTTTGACAATTTTCTTAGAAATTGGTGACACTCACCCCATCCTTGTTTGTGAATTACTTAGCATTTCGTGGAAGCTGCTTTTATACCCAATCATGGCACCCACCTGTTCCCGATTAGCCTGCACACCTGTGGGATGTTCCATATAAGTGTTTGATGAGCATTTCTCAACTTTTTCAGTATTTATTGCCACCTTTCCCAACTTCTTTGTCACGTGTTGCTGGCATCAAATTCTAAAGTTAATGATTATTTGCAAAAAAAAAAAAAAAGTTTATCAGTTTGAACATCAAATATGTTGTCTTTGTAGCATATTCAACTGAATATGGGTTGAAAAGGATTTGCAAATCATTGTATTCCGTTTATATTTACATCTAACACAATTTCCCAACTCATTTGGAAACGGGGTTTGTATACAGACACCAGTTATGTGTCTATGGCGATATATATTGGTATCGTTAAATCGGCAGATGGCGCTAAATGGACGCTAAATGAAGTTTAGTAGATTATCTTTGCCTGCGTTTAGTTAGCTTTGGCTAACTCAAGTGTAAAAGCGTGGACGGAAGGCGTGAATTCTGGGAACACTTACGGTTTTTCCTGTACAGGAGGATCTCGAAGCAGTTGGACTCATAGTTGTCGAAGGTCTGCCGCACTTTGTCGGTGGTCTTCTTGTCCGTCAGTTCCCCGTACATAAAACTGCAAAAAGACGACTCGTTAGCCTTGACATGACTTCCTGTCTAAATGTTTGCACTTCGGTTTCCCGCCTCAACGTTCCTCGGACTTAAAGTTCCTCGTTATTTTTGGTTGCAGCTGGGTGATGTCACTCTGGGTGACCAATGGGGAAGAAATGGAAGCGGTCATTTCCCACGCTCAGCGTCCCAGAAAGAAGGATCGTTTTAGTGGCGAGTGAGCATCACCTTTAATTTCTACTCTCTGCAGTAAACAAACACTCATGTCTGCGCAACTTGCTATGATAATAGTCAAATATTATACTACTACTAACAATAATACCAAATAAAATAGTCTAATATTATATTACTACTACTACTAATACTAACAATACCAATTATGTAATAATAGTCAAATATTACACTACTACTAACAATTATACCAATAATAATAATGGTCAAATATTATACTACTTCTACTAACAATAATACCAATTATAATAGTCAATGGTACAACTACTACGAACAAAAATACCAAATAAAATAGTCAAATATTATACTACTACTAACAATAATACCTATTATAACAAAAGTCAAATATTATACAACAGCTAACAATAATGCAAATTATAATAATAGTCAAATATTATACTAATACTACTGACAATAATACCAATTATAATAGTCAAATATTATACTACTACTTTTAAGAATAACCAATTATAATATTAGTAAAATATTATAGTATTACTAACAATACTACCAATTATAATAATAGTCAAATATACTACTACTACTAACAATAATACTAATTATTATAGTCCAATATTATACTACTACTACTAACAATAATACTCATGATAATAATAGTCAAATATTATACTACTACTAACAACAATTATAATGATGGTCAAATAGTATGCTGATACTACTACTAATAACAAATAATACCAATTATAATAATAATAATCAAGTATTACTCTACTACTAACAATAATACTAATTATTATTGTCAAATATTATACTACTACTAACAATAATATCCATTATAATAAAAGTCAAATATAGGACTACTAACAATAATGCACATTATAATAAAAGTAAAATATTATACTACTACTACTACTAAGAATAATACCAATTATAATAGTCAAATATTATACTACTACTACTACTTCTAACAATAATACCAATTATAATATTAGTCAAATATTATAGTATTACTAAGAACAATACCAATTATAATAATAGTCAAATATAATACTACTACTACCAACAATAATGCTAATTATTATACTCAAATATTATACTACTACTACTACTACTAACAATAATACTCATTATAATAATAGTCAAATATTATACTACTACTAACAACAATTATAATAATGGTCAAATAGTATGCTGATACTACTACTAATAAAAAATAATACCAATTATAATAATAATTATAATAATAATCAAGTATCACTCTACTACTAACAATAATAAAAAGTATTATAATAGTCAAATATTATATTACAGCAAACAATATCCATTATAATAAAAGTCAAATATTATAGGACTACTAACAATAATGCAAATTATAATAGTCAAATATTATACTACTACTACTAATACCAATTATAATAGTCAAATATTATACTACTACTACTTCTAACAATAATACCAATTATAATATTAGTCAAATATTATAGTATTACTAAGAACAATACCAATTATAATAATAGTCAAATATAATACTACTACTACACACAATAATACTAATTATTACAGTCAAATATTATACTACTACTACTACTACTACTACTAACAATAATACTCATTATAATAATAGTCAAATGTTATGCTGATACTACTACTAATAACAAATAATACCAATTATAATAATAATCAAGTATTACTCTACCACTAACAATAATACAAATTATAATAGTCAAATATTATACTACCACTAACAATAATACCCTTTGTAATAAAAGTCAAATATTATAGGACTACTAACAATAATGCAAATTATAATAATAGTCAAATATTATACTACTACTTCTAACAATAATACCAATTATAATATTAGTCAAATATTATAGTATTACTAACAACAATACCAATTATAATAATAGTAAAATATAATACTAATACTAACAATAATACTAATTATTATAGTCAAATATTATACTACTCCTACCACTAACAATAATACTCATTATAATAATAGTTAAATATTATACTACTAGTAACAACAATAATACTAATTATTATAGTCAAATATTATACTACTACTACTAACAATAATACCCATTTTAATTATTGTCAAATATTATACTACTACTAACAAAAATTATAATATAGGTCAAATATTATGCTGGTACTACTACTAATAACAAAAAATGCCAATTATAATAATAATCAAGTATTACTCTACTACTAACAATAATAAAAATGATAATAATTGTCAAATATTATAGTATTACTTAAAAAAATACCAATTATTAGAACAGTCAAATATTATACTACTACTATTAACAATAATACAAATAATAATAAAAGTCAAATATTATACTTCTACTAACAATAACAAGAATACCAATTATGATAATAGTTAAATATTATATTACTACTATTACTATTAACAATAATACAAATCATAATAGTCAAATATTATATTACTAATAATAACAATAATAGCAATTATAATAAGTCATCCATCCATCCATTTTCTACCGCTTATTCCCTTTCGGGGTCGCGGGGGGCGCTGGCGCCTATCTCAGCTACAATCGGGCGGAAGGCGGGGTACACCCTGGACAAGTCGCCACCTCATCGCAGGGCCAACACAGATAGACAGACAACATTCACACTCACATTCACACACTAGGGCCAATAAGTAAAATATACTATAATTACTACTAACAATTATAATACTAGTAAAATACTATACTAGTAGTAATAACAATTATAATAATAGTAGAACATTATACTACTACTAACAATAATACCAATTATAATAATGAAATACTATAGTACTACTACTAATAATGTTATAATAATGTTATTGTTATATAAGCATTACTAGTATTTTCATATACTAGTACTGCTAATAATAATAACAAATGAAACAATAATAATAATAATAATAATAACGGTACAGTAGTAGTAGTAATAATAATAAGATATCATACGAACCAAAAAAGTACTCCCAGAGTGCGACCCTGCGTCTTGCCCTCCCTTCCAATAGAAACAATCCAGACAGTTATTTGGATCAGACATGAAATGCAATACTAATATTGATACTACTAACAATATTATTATTATCAATAATAAAATATTATTATTATTGTTATTGATAGTATTACTAACAGTACTACTTGTAGTAATCATAATATTAATAACAATAATAATACTGGAATAATTAATAATACTATTCATACTAGTTGTATTACTAAGAGCAATAGTAGTAACACAATTTAAATAACAATAAGATATGATATTAACATTGATACTACTACAAATATTATTATTAATAATAATTATATAGTGCTAATAATAGTAGTATTAATACTACTACGAACAACAATAATGATAAGCTTAGTAATACTGGAATAATAATACTAGTCATACCAATATTATTACTAATAGTGACACTGTCTATCTGTGTTGGCCCTGCGATGAGGTGGCGACTTGTCCAGGGTGTACCCCGCCTTCCGCCCAATTGTAGCTGAGATAGGCGCCAGCGCCCCCCGCGACCCCAAAAGGGAATAAGCGGTAGAAAATGGATGGATGGCTGGACACTAGTGTAATAAAAGAATAATAATAACAATAATAATTGAAACTGCTCCTAATATTAACAATGATGATTTTGACCTGCAGGTGCTGCTCTTCTGCATCACATCGGCTCGGTGAAATCCAGACAATTTGCAGAATCCGTCATTGCTGTAGACCACGGGCCACTCCACAATCTGAGCGTTGCCCAGCAAGAAGCTGGTCTCTGCGGGAAGAAAAAGAGACATTGATGCCAGGAAGCAGCTGACATGACAGGTCACATGGTCTCCTTACGAAGCTCTTTGATGTCAATGCCATGCCAAGTCATTTTATTCGACTTCAAATGTAGAATATCCGTGAAGTTTGCCAACTAACAATATTCAACATGTTCCTGACAAGTGGATGGAGGAAATTCCTACTGTACTTTAACAAGATCTGAACAAGTGAAATCGATTTATTAATGTTTTGTAGCAACCCATCAGGGCAAAATTTGGCGCCACGCCACGCCCACATCCTGTCATTTGCAAAACATTTTTTGCAATTCATCCGTTGAGTATCCGTCTCTGATCAACGAAAGAGAAGAAATGACGGATTGGCAGTTTTTTGCCGCTCGGCCCCGCCCACTACGAGTGGGTATGAGCAGGTGCTGACCCATCGGGCACTTTTTGGTGTCACCATCATTATTTCTACCAAAAATCATCAATATCTGAATTTATAGAGGCAAATCATTAATGTTTGGTGTTTTGTGGCGAATCATCGGAGCAATGTTTGGCGCCATGCCACGCCCGTATCTTATGGCGCAGGAAAAATGTGTTCGCAATTTATCATCGTCTGTATGTGTAGCATCTGTAAATTCTACCACCACTCATTTGGTCAAAGTCCCTAGGAGGAGTTTGTTAAAGTACCACCCCATAATTTTCACCGAAAAATGGCCAAAAATCATCTGAGCAATGTTTGCTGCCATGCCAGGCCCACTTCTTATGGCGTATGAAAACATATGTCGCATTTTGTCATCGCTTATATGTGTAGTACCGATAAATTTAATTGCGATTCAATCGGTCAAAGTCCCTGAGAGGGGTTGGTTAAAGTACAACCCCTTTTTTTGTCGAAAAATGGCTAAAAAGCATCCGAGCAAAGTTTGGCACCATGCCACGCCCACTTCTTAGGACATAGGCAAAAAATATTTGCAATTCATCATCACCTATATATTTAGTATCTATAAATTGAATTGCGACTCAATCGGTCAAAGTCCCTAAGAGGAGTTGGTTAAAGTACAACCGCTTTTTTTTGTCGAAAAATGGCTAAAAACCATCTGAGCAAAGATTGGCACCATGCCACTCCCACTTCTTATGGCGTAGGTAAAAAATATTTGCAATTTATCATCACCTATATGTGAAGTATCTATAAATTGAATTGCGACTCAATCGGTCAAAGTCCCTATGAGGAGTTGGTTGAAGTACAACCCCTTTTTTTTGTCGAAAAATGGCCAAAAATCATCCGAGCAATGTTTGCTGCCATGCCAGGCCCACATCTTATGGCGTAGGAAAACATATGTCGCATTTTGTCATCGCTTATATGTGTAGTACCTATAAATTTAATTGCGATTCAATCGGTCAAAGTCCCTGAGAGGGGTTGGTTAAAGTACAACCGCTTTTTTTTGTCGAAAAATGGCTAAAAACCATCCGAGCAAAGTTTGGCACCATGCCACGCCCACTTCTTAGGACATAGGTAAAAAATATTTGCAATTCATCATCACCTATATGTTTAGTATCTATAAATTGAATTGCGACTCAATCGGTCAAAGTCCCTAAGAGGAGTTGGTTAAAGTACAACCCCTTTTTTTTGTCGAAAAATGGCTAAAAACCATCCGAGCAAAGTTTGGCACCATGCCACTCCCACTTCTTATGGCGTAGGTAAAAAATATTTGCAATTTATCATCACCTATATGTTTAGTATCTATAAATTGAATTGCGACTCAATCGGTCAAAGTCCCTAAGAGGAGTTGGTTAAAGTACAACCGCTTTTTTTTTGTCGAAAAATGGCTAAAAACCATCCGAGCAAAGTTTGGCACCATGCCACTCCCACTTCTGATGGCGTAGGTAAAAAATATTCGCAATTTATCATCACCTATATGTGTAGTATCTATAAATTGAATTGCGACTCAATCGGTCAAAGTCCCTAAGAGGAGTTGGTTAAAGTACAACCCCTTTTTTTTGTCGAAAGATGGCTAAAAACCATCCGAGCAAAGTTTGGCACCATGCCACTCCCACTTCTTATGGCATAGGTAAAAAATATTTGCAATTTATCATCACCTATATGTTTAGTATCTATAAATTTAATTGCGGTTCAATCGGTCAAAGTCCCTAAGAGGAGTTGGTTAAAGTACAACCCCTTTTTTTTGTCGAAAAATGGCTAAAAACCATCTGAGCAAAGTTTGGCACCATGCCACGCCCACTTCTTAGGACAGAGGTAAAAAATATTTGCAATTTATCATCACCTATATGTGAAGTATCTATAAATTGAATTGCGACTCCCTAAGAGGAGTTGGTTAAAGTACAACCGCTTTTTTTTGTCGAAAAATGGCTAAAAACCATCCGAGCAAAGTTTGGCACCATGCCACGCCCACTTCTTAGGACATAGGTAAAAAATATTTGCAATTCATCATCACCTATATGTTTAGTATCTATAAATTGAATTGCGACTCAATCGGTCAAGGTCCCTAAGAGGAGTTGGTTAAAGTACAACCGCTTTTTTTTGTCGAAAAATGGCTAAAAACCATCCGAGCAAAGTTTGGCACCATGCCACGCCCACTTCTTAGGACATAGGTAAAAAATATTTGCAATTCATCATCACCTATATGTTTAGTATCTATAAATTGAATTGCGACTCAATCGGTCAAAGTCCCTAAGAGGAGTTGGTTAAAGTACAACCGCTTTTTTTTGTCGAAAAATGGCTAAAAACCATCCGAGCAAAGTTTGGCACCATGCCACGCCCACTTCTTAGGACATAGGTAAAAAATATTTGCAATTCATCATCACCTATATGTTTAGTATCTATAAATTGAATTGCGACTCAATCGGTCAAAGTCCCTAAGAGGAGTTGGTTAAAGTACAACCCCTTTTTTTTGTCGAAAAATGGTTAAAACCATCCGAGCAAAGTTTGGCACCATGCCACTCCCACTTCTTATGGCGTAGGTAAAAAATATTTGCAATTTATCATCACCTATATGTGAAGTATCTATAAATTGAATTGCGACTCAATCGGTCAAAGTCCCTATGAGGAGTTGGTTGAAGTACAACCCCTTTTTTTTGTCGAAAAATGGCCAAAAATCATCCGAGCAATGTTTGCTGCCATGCCAGGCCCACATCTTATGGCGTAGGAAAACATATGTCGCATTTTGTCATCGCTTATATGTGTAGTACCTATAAATTTAATTGCGATTCAATCGGTCAAAGTCCCTGAGAGGGGTTGGTTAAAGTACAACCGCTTTTTTTTGTCGAAAAATGGCTAAAAACCATCCGAGCAAAGTTTGGCACCATGCCACGCCCACTTCTTAGGACATAGGTAAAAAATATTTGCAATTCATCATCACCTATATGTTTAGTATCTATAAATTGAATTGCGACTCAATCGGTCAAAGTCCCTAAGAGGAGTTGGTTAAAGTACAACCCCTTTTTTTTGTCGAAAAATGGCTAAAAACCATCCGAGCAAAGTTTGGCACCATGCCACTCCCACTTCTTATGGCGTAGGTAAAAAATATTTGCAATTTATCATCACCTATATGTTTAGTATCTATAAATTGAATTGCGACTCAATCGGTCAAAGTCCCTAAGAGGAGTTGGTTAAAGTACAACCGCTTTTTTTTTGTCGAAAAATGGCTAAAAACCATCCGAGCAAAGTTTGGCACCATGCCACTCCCACTTCTGATGGCGTAGGTAAAAAATATTCGCAATTTATCATCACCTATATGTGTAGTATCTATAAATTGAATTGCGACTCAATCGGTCAAAGTCCCTAAGAGGAGTTGGTTAAAGTACAACCCCTTTTTTTTGTCGAAAGATGGCTAAAAACCATCCGAGCAAAGTTTGGCACCATGCCACTCCCACTTCTTATGGCATAGGTAAAAAATATTTGCAATTTATCATCACCTATATGTTTAGTATCTATAAATTTAATTGCGGTTCAATCGGTCAAAGTCCCTAAGAGGAGTTGGTTAAAGTACAACCCCTTTTTTTTGTCGAAAAATGGCTAAAAACCATCTGAGCAAAGTTTGGCACCATGCCACGCCCACTTCTTAGGACAGAGGTAAAAAATATTTGCAATTTATCATCACCTATATGTGAAGTATCTATAAATTGAATTGCGACTCCCTAAGAGGAGTTGGTTAAAGTACAACCGCTTTTTTTTGTCGAAAAATGGCTAAAAACCATCCGAGCAAAGTTTGGCACCATGCCACGCCCACTTCTTAGGACATAGGTAAAAAATATTTGCAATTCATCATCACCTATATGTTTAGTATCTATAAATTGAATTGCGACTCAATCGGTCAAGGTCCCTAAGAGGAGTTGGTTAAAGTACAACCGCTTTTTTTTGTCGAAAAATGGCTAAAAACCATCCGAGCAAAGTTTGGCACCATGCCACGCCCACTTCTTAGGACATAGGTAAAAAATATTTGCAATTCATCATCACCTATATGTTTAGTATCTATAAATTGAATTGCGACTCAATCGGTCAAAGTCCCTAAGAGGAGTTGGTTAAAGTACAACCGCTTTTTTTTGTCGAAAAATGGCTAAAAACCATCCGAGCAAAGTTTGGCACCATGCCACGCCCACTTCTTAGGACATAGGTAAAAAATATTTGCAATTCATCATCACCTATATGTTTAGTATCTATAAATTGAATTGCGACTCAATCGGTCAAAGTCCCTAAGAGGAGTTGGTTAAAGTACAACCCCTTTTTTTTGTCGAAAAATGGTTAAAACCATCCGAGCAAAGTTTGGCACCATGCCACGCCCACTTCTTAGGACAGAGGTAAAAAATATTTGCAATTTATCATCACCTATATGTGAAGTATCTATAAATTGAATTGTGACTCCCTAAGAGGAGTTGGTTAAAGTACAACCCCTTTTTTTTGTAGAAAAATGGCTAAAAAACATCCGAGCAAAGTTTGGCACCATGCCACGCCCACTTCTTAGGACATAGGTAAAAAATATTTGCAATTCATCATCACCTATATGTTTAGTATCTATAAATTGAATTGCGACTCAATCGGTCAAAGTCCCTAAGAGGAGTTGGTTAAAGTATAACCCCTTTTTTTTGTCGAAAAATGGCTAAAAACCATCTGAGCAAAGTTTGACACCATGCCACGCCCACTTCTTATGGCGTAGGTAAAAAATATTTGCAATTTATCATCACCTATATGTGAAGTATCTATAAATTGAATTGCGACTCAATCGGTCAAAGTCCCTAAGAGGAGTTGGTTAAAGTACAACCCCTTTTTTTTGTCGAAAAATGGCTAAAAACCATCTGAGCAAAGTTTGACACCATGCCACGCCCACTTCTTATGGCGTAGGTAAAAAATATTTGCAATTTATCATCACCTATATGTGAAGTATCTATAAATTGAATTGCGACTCAATCGGTCAAAGTCCCTAAGAGGAGTTGGTTAAAGTACAACCCCTTTTTTTGTCGAAAAATGGCTAAAAACCATCCGAGCAAAGTTTGGCACCATGCCACGCCCACTACTTAGGACATAGGTAAAAAATATTTGCAATTTATCATCACCTATATGTGAAGTATCTATAAATTGAATTGCGACTCAATCGGTCAAAGTCCCTAAGAGGAGTTGGTTAAAGTACAACCCCTTTTTTTTGTCGAAAAATGGCTAAAAACCATCTGAGCAAAGTTTGACACCATGCCACGCCCACTTCTTATGGCGTAGGTAAAAAATATTTGCAATTTATCATCACCTATATGTGAAGTATCTATAAATTGAATTGCGACTCAATCGGTCAAAGTCCCTAAGAGGAGTTGGTTAAAGTACAACCGCTTTTTTTTGTCGAAAAATGGCTAAAAACCATCCGAGCAAAGTTTGGCACCATGCCACTCCCACTTCTTATGGCGTAGGTAAAAAATATTTGCAATTTATCATCACCTATATGTTTAGTATCTATAAATTGAATTGCGACTCAATCGGTCAAAGTCCCTAAGAGGAGTTGGTTAAAGTACAACCGCTTTTTTTTGTCGAAAAATGGCTAAAAACCATCCGAGCAAAGTTTGGCACCATGCCACTCCCACTTCTTATGGCGTAGGTAAAAAATATTTGCAATTTATCATCACCTATATGTGAAGTATCTATAAATTGAATTGCGACTCAATCGGTAAAAGTCCCTGGGAGGAGTTTGTTAAAGTACGATCCCTTTTTTCTGCCGAAAAATGTCAAAGAACCATATGAGCAAAGTTTGGCGGCATGCCACGCCCACATCTTGTGGCGTAGGTATAATATATTCGCTATTTATCATCACCTAT